>NW_015554362.1:2250291-2262593 GCF_001515605.1 Sinocyclocheilus anshuiensis
ATTACTTTTTTTCAAAAAAAAAAAAAAAAAAAAAAAAATATATATATACATATATAGGAAAGGAAAAGAAAGAAAAAAATATATAGGAAAAAAATAAAATAAAATAAAATAAAATAAAATATGAAAATAAAATAAATAAAATAAAATAAAAAAATGTCACACTTGAATGTTTCAGATCAAACAAATTTAAATATTAGTCAAAGATAACACAAGTGAACACAACATGCAGTTTTTAAATGAAGGTTTATGGAACATCATAAAATAAAAACAAAAAATTTCCCTACGTCTTCATTGCTAATCCAAATTTGCAATCTTAAGGTACAGATATGTCTTTGGAATAAGTTATTTCAGCTCCCAAGCATCACCAAAGCATGCAACTTTCCAAAATCACTTGTTGAAAACAAACTTCAGCAGAAAAGCGGAGATCATGTGTTGGCAGGCAGTAGGGAGCAGGTGAACCACTTGTTCAGTAGATCATAACCAATTCTGCACGTTAATGTGGTACACGGTGGGGCAAGTGGGTCAATGCGATGGTTTATGTTCGATTGTCTTCCCCTTTGCAGGACCAAGATGGTTGGCTGGCAGAGAAAGCGCAATGCAATCCATCCTCTGCCAGCCGAAACAGATGCCCCGTCTTTCAAAACTGGCTCCTATCTTTTTCCATGTGCAGCTCTCCAGGCTTGGCCCTGCTCAGATTCTGTGGCTCTGTGTCTTTTCTGGATCGGTTTGTCTTTGTTGCTGCCGGCTCGAAGTCCATCAGACCTGGCCTGTGCATCTAGTGGGAAGGAGCTGTTGACGTAATCGCATTGCCGGGGGGGGGCTGATTCGATCACATTGGGCTTCGAGCATGAGGTTGCTTATTACACCTGTTGGAAACAGCGCTGACAGATGGTGCTTTTTTATTTTTATTTTTTTTGGCGATCTGGACTTTTTAAAATGTGTCGCTAAGGCAATCAAGCCGTAGAGGATTTGTAAACATTTTCCCCATAGATACTAAACCATTTAGCATGTTATTTCAGCGCAAAACCCTGCATTTTATTCACAAACGGTCCACAGTCCAGCTCAACCAGATTCTAAATGTGCTGCAGTATTTCACTGAAGGCATTATGCTTTTCAGCACAAACACTCCTCCTTTTTTTTTATGCAAGTGAAGCTTATAGATTGAGTTTTATTCACAAAAGCGAAATTTACACATACACTTTGACTGCATTAAAACCTGAAATCTTCTTGCATATATCCATATTTGTTGTTTTAACATTTCTCTTCTTGTTTTTGTCATCGTGTTCTTTCAGCAATTCTTAAAAGCAACAATTCAACCCTGACAATAGGTACCTGAAGCAGGCAGTAAACAACATTTTATTTTAAAGCATTATTTATGTACATTTTCTAGTGATCATGTAAATATGTTTTCAATTTTTTTTTTTTTAAGCAAAGGCTAATAGATTGCACCTTTTTTAACAAAAATCTCTGCTATGTAACCTGCCACATTTAATGGTGCGCTTTTATTTAAAAGATAATTGTATGCATTTTCTAGTGATCCTGTAAAAAAATAAATGCAATGATGTGAACGTTTGTGTCAATTAAGCATGCTAATTCAGCATTAAGCTCTCTAATTCTAATTCTATGTGCTATTCTATGCAAAGGAATCTTATAGAATGCACTTTGTTTGCAAAATGTACTTTGTTTATGCATTTTCTAGTGAACATGTAAAAAGAAACGCAATAAGGTGAACATTTGCATCAATTCAGTGTTAAGCTTTCTTATTAGTATTGAGCCGTGAGTATATTTAAATGGAGTCTTTATTCTTTCCAGTGCAAACATGCCTCCTTTCTATGCAAATGTGGCCTATAGAATGCACTTTATTCTCAAAATTTGCTTTACTCATGCAACGTTGCGGTTACTTGGGAAAAGCAGATGAAAAATAGAATATATGTGTACATTTTTTGTGATTTGCCAATTTTCTCTGAAGAAACATATTGCACCATTTCAGCATGTTAATTCAGTGCAAAACCACACATCTTACATAATGCAGCTAAATACTAAATGCACTGGAAAAGCATTTTGCCGTGAGTATTTAATTTCCACATAAAGCTTGATATAATTTCACTATTGCCTAGTGCAATTCAATTTTATTAAAAAGAGATGTTTGTGTGCATTTTCTAGTGATCATGCAAACATTTCCGAGTGAGGCAAACGTTTGCACCAATTGTGCATGTTAATTCAGTGCTAAGCACTTATTATGTATGAATAGTTGTGTGTCGTGAGGGTTTAAATGAAGTCATAATTAATTTCAGAGTGAATGTTCCTCCTTTCTATGCAAATGTGGCTCATTTAACGTTAAACAATACTATAAACACAAAACTGTATATTTATGTACATTTGTTTGTGATCATGTAAAAATTTTCTCTAAAGAAACACAATTGGGTGACTTCAACAGTTGCAAAACTCTGCGTCGTATTTAAGAACCGAATGCAATCTAGCAAAAACAAATGCTAAAAATGCTGGATTAGCATTGAGCCGTGAGTATTTAAATTGCACACGAGGCTTGTTACAAATTCACTAAACCTGATTTGGAGCACTATTTGCCTAATGCAATTGAATTTCATTAAAAAGAGATGTTTGTGAACATTTTCTAGTGATCATGACAGCAGTAATTCATCAAATGATGGAGAAGAGTGGCGTATATCCAGAATGCCTGTCGTAGATGAGCACTCTTTTAGCATTTTAAAGAGCTGCTTCAGGTGCCTCGCTGCAAAAAATATTTTCTTACTCAGTATTTTTGTCTTGTTTTCCAGTACAAATATCTAAACATTATTAACTCTCATGTTGTGTTTCAGTCAGCTTGGTCTGGAGAGGTTTTTCTTTTTTTGCAAAAAAATAATACTTACTGACTTTGCTCACACAGGGTAGAACAACCCCCCCCCAAAAAAAAATTTTGATTATTTTTGCATTTTTTTCTCAGCTTGTTACACTTGTGGTGTTCCCAGTAAAAAATAAATGGCCTACAGAAAACTCCATCTAAATTTTCATAGTTTTTGAGTGAATTAAAAATTATCCACAAATAATGTGTTTTTCGCAAATAAGGTGCATGAGCTCAGATCAATGAGGCCTATGATCAATCAGTTTCAAAAACAAAACAAAAAGCAAAATTGAAAAGCTAAAAAAGCTAACTGAAAGAAAACAAGCTGTTAAAAAGATTGAATCAAGGATTTAGTGATAATATCACATACTGAGAGATTATGAATTTTTGACCAGGAACACCAAATTAGGTAAAGGATTTTCAGCACAGAATAAGGGTTTCATCAATATACATTTACTTCAGAAGCAAAATGACTTGTTTTCTAAAAAATGGTATCAAAATTAGGTAAGTTTATGCTTAAAAAAACAAACAAAAAAACAAAAACAACTCAATTCAAGAAACTTAATTCAAAACAAACTTAAAGAAACTTAATTCAAATGGAAAACAAGGTTATTTTTCTTAACCTATTGGTTATTCTTAACCTATTTTTTGGGGATTTTCCCCTACTTTCTCACACCTGGTCAAAAATGATTACCCTACTAATACTTACTGACTTTGCTCACACAGGGTAGAACAACCCCCCACAAAAAAAATGTTTGATTATTTTTGCATTTTTTTCTCAGCTTGTTACACTTGTGGTGTTCCCAGTAAAAAATAAATGGCCTACAGAAAACTCCATCTAAATTTTCATAGTTTTTGAGTGAATTAAAAATTATCCACAAATAATGTGTTTTTCGCAAATAAGGTGCATGAGCTCAGATCAATGAGGCCTATGATCAATCAGTTTCAAAAACAAAACAAAAAGCAAAATTGAAAAGCTAAAAAAGCTAACTGAAAGAAAACAAGCTGTTAAAAAGATTGAATCAAGGATTTAGTGATAATATCACATACTGAGAGATTATGAATTTTTGACCAGGAACACCAAATTAGGTAAAGGATTTTCAGCACAGAATAAGGGTTTCATCAATATACATTTACTTCAGAAGCAAAATGACTTGTTTTCTAAAAAATGGTATCAAAATTAGGTAAGTTTATGCTTAAAAAAACAAACAAAAAAACAAAAACAACTCAATTCAAGAAACTTAATTCAAAACAAACTTAAAGAAACTTAATTCAAATGGAAAACAAGGTTATTTTTCTTAACCTATTGGTTATTCTTAACCTATTTTTTGGGGATTTTCCCCTACTTTCTCACACCTGGTCAAAAATGATTACCCTACAAAAAACAGCTAATAAATTTTCTGTTTTTGAGTGAAAATTGCCAAAATTATCCACAAATAATGCTTTTTATTAATTTAAAAACTGAAGTGCATGAGCTTAAATCAATGAGGCCTGCGATTAGTCAGTTCCAAAAAGAAACACAAACCCTGTGCCAATTGAAAGAAAACAAGCTGACAAAAAGATGGAATCAAGGATTTGGTGATAATATCACATAATGAGAGATTTACAAGTAATTTTTAACTGGCAACACCAAATTAGGTAAATTTTCAGCACAGAAAAAGGGTTAAATTAAGATGCATTTACTCGAGAAGCAAAATGACTTGTTTTCTGAAAAATCGCTCAAAATTAAGTGCTTCAAATAAGAAAAATACCTGCCAATGGTGGTAAGAAAATTAAACTTAATTCAAATGGAAAACAAGATTATTTTTCTTAACCTATTGGCAGATATTTTTATTGTTTTAAGCAAAAACTCTGTTTTGATAATAGCCTACGATCAATCAGTTTCAAAAAGAAATACAAACTTGTGCTAATTGAAGGAAAACAAGCTGATAAAAAGATTGGATGCAAGATTTGGTGATAATATAGCATAATGAGAGATTTACAAGCAATTTTTGACGGGCAACACCAAATTAGGTAAAGGATTTTCATTACAGAATAAGGGTTAAATCAAGATACATTTACTTCAGAAGCAAAATGACTTTTCTCAAAAATGGCATTCAAATGGAAAACAAGATTAGATTTCTTAGCCTATTGGCATATATTTTTTCTTGTTTTTGGCAACAAAATTTTTTTTGATAAATTTAGACTTAAAGACTTAATATCTAATGTCATTTTGCTTTTCAAGCAAATGTATCTTGATTTAAGAATGTTAAGATGTTTTTCTATAAAACAAGACAAAAATACTGAGTAAGAACATAATTTTTGCAGTGCTGCAGTAGCGGAAAGACATTTGAACATCGAGTTCTCTGTGACCCACCTTTGACAAATGAAATATGACAGATCTGTGACTACACACGGCGGTTCAGAGCTCGAGGTGAGGATAAAGGGTTAAGTCACCATAGAAGTCACAGAATATTGGCCTTTGCAGGCAGTCAGATGAAGTGCGATAAATAATGATGAGTGCCTAAAGTCTTCATTACAGTGAACCTATGAGACATGTAAATGAAACTGGTCGTCGGCGGCGTTGGGTAGGTTTTGCAAGCATGTTTAATTATCATCTCTCGTTCCTCCCTTGCCCTTCTGCAATCCCCAGCTCAACCCTGTGCATGAATATATCCATGAAGAAATGGCCTCACTCTAATAATAATGAAAAAAGCCCCATGTTTTATTTAACACAGCAGAAGAGAGGATCATTCAAGTGGCGGCTGAGTGGATGTAGAGGCAGAAATAAGTGGGGTGAGAGATGCGCTCGCAAATATTCTGGGCACACGCTCGGCCATGCATGGCGTGAATGTGTGCGTGCATGCATGCCGGCTCTTTTGCTCTTATTTGCACCACCAGCGAAGTGAAATCAGACATTTGCAGTGTTTGCAGCAAAGCTAACTGGTCAAACAAAAAAATAAAAGACGAGAACAGAAAATATGTGCATATTCCTGCCGCTCTGTAATCATTTTAGAGAATGCTATTGGCATACTGAGAGATTCTAATAAGGTTTGGGTCCTTGAGATTCAGTCTGCGCTGTGAGAGAGAGCGTGGTTGGAGACAGAGCCGAGATTGGAGTGGGCTCTTTGTCCTGCGGGACGTGGAGGGTCCATGCACTCTCCCTGTCCTCATTATGGCAGACAAGGTGCTCGGCCGTGAATCAATGGCGACGGCTTAGACACTAACACCTGCCGTATGTGGTAATAGGTGCATGCGTGTGTGTCTTTGAGTTGGTTTTGGTCCTGGAAAAGCCATCGTTAGACTCTTTGCACGTTTACAGACCATACAGTCCCTCAGTACTCGAGTTAATGGCGGTAATTTTTAATGTTGAGTTATTGCGCCATTGCAGATCTATAATGAAAGTGAAATGGTGGTGATTTCAGAGCAGCGGGGTATGAAGGCTGAACCGTGTTTGCTCTGGCTGCTGATTATGTGGTTTATACTGCTGTTTGCACATGTCATCTGATGCAAATGTTGCCGGAGCACCCAATTAATGTTTTTAATGGGTGTTTTCCACCTCTTGTTTTTGCCACATAGTGGGAATCTTGAATATATATATTCTCTGTAAACAAGTCTTCATATATATTGCACAAAGTAAATGTTTTAAGGATGTTTAGATGTTTTTATCGGAAAACATGGAGATGCACTAGTTAAAAATGTATTTAATTATTTTTATTTTATGACTCAATTACTGGTCATTTACAGTAAAAAGCACACTAATCCTCAAATCAATTGTTTTGTCAATATCAAATAAATGTAGTAATGCTTAAGTGAATGTAGGCATTACAACAGTATATTTTACATTATGAAATACAGATAATGTTTCACTTTGAAATGAAAAAGTCTCTGTAATATAAGACGGGAGTAACTTAAGTTAAATCTTTGCCGTGATATTGATGCATGACGTCAAAAGGAATCTAAACAAGTCCCTAAGTAAATATAATATATCCAACTAATGCATTTTTAATTTTTCAGTACTGGCAGATATTGAATGTTTTGTAGTCAATATCGATAAATTAAAAAAACACTAATCTTGTCAGATTACCAAAATGGAGCCAAAATGCATTGCTTCCCTAGTTATTTTAAAGCACTAGCTGTGGTTTTGTGGTAAGTGTCAATGATTATTTCTTCAAAATGAATCAGTATTTCTGTTCTGTTTTCCAGATAAACGTTTCTAAACATCCCTAAAACAAGATCAGATGCAAATGCAGTCTTGTTTTGAGAAATGATACCCTGAAATATCTTGAAAAGTTTCTTACTTCATTGGAGAACAGTTTTTTTTCCTGTTTTAAGCTTAAATCTAAAAATATTTTGGTTACATTAAGATATATTCTTTGAAAACGAGGTCTAATATATATTATATTGATTATAATATATATTAGGTAAATTGTATCTTAAATGTTTTTACTGGAAAACATAGCTTGGTGATTTAAAACAATGCAATGATATTAAATTTCTATCCAAAATTGATAAACCGATGATTATTATTCTAGTATGGCTATTATTAGTTGATTAAATCTGAAATTAAATTAAAATTAAAAATAAAGCACACTAAGCCTCAAATCAATATTTATTGTCAATGTCAAAGAAATGTTGTGATGCTTAAGTGAATTTAGGCATTACAGCATTAAAATGTACAGTATAAAATATGGATAACGATTCATTTTGAAATAAAAAAGGCTCTATAAGTAAAATAGTGCTCTTAAAGAATGCAATATTTGCCGTAATGATCACAGACGACAAAAGTAATCTTAAACAAGTCCACAATTAAATATTAATTATCCAACTAATGCATTTTTAATTTGACCGATATTTAGCAGCCGCCCGATACCGATAAACTTAAAAAATCAGTAATATAGTCAGACATTAGTAGATCCCTATTGATTTTTAGATATCAAATGCAAATGCAGTCTTGTTTAAAGCCAACATATCTTGGATTTAAGTTTGTTTTTCTTACTCAATTAGATATTTTCTTCTTCTTGTTTTAAGCATAAGTTTAAAAATACTTAGGTTACAGTAGGGCTGTGCAAAAAATCGAATGCGATTTTCATGTGCATCTCGTCAGTAAAGCCGCTCCTGTGATTAGTAGTAAATCTCCAGCACGTGCTTTCAGATGGAGCGGCATTTACTACACGGAGCCGTAGTTCACTGACAAGCTACACAAAATCGCGTTCATAATCGGCAATGAATCTCCTGCGATTTTGAACGCGATTTTGCGTAGCTTGTCAGTGAACTACGTTACAGTAAGATATATTCTCTGAAAACAAGTCTTAATGTCTTGCACAGTAAATGTATCTTGTTTTAAGGGTATTTTGATATTTGTACCGGAGAACAAGACAAAAGCTTATTACGAAAGTAATTGTTTCGCAGCGTAGGACCCTCCACCCGCGAGCAGCTGTCAGAGACTCTCGTATCGTTGCATCACCATCTAACTTTTGCCCACTCTGCTGTGAAACCAGAGAGTTGAACATGCTAAATAAGGGAGTTGTGTGTCGAGGATTTGAGTCCCTCCTCCTTTTCTGACAGCTGGCAGTGCTGAACCTTGTTGCTTTGCTTTGGAGGAGGGCAAGAGAGACAGAGGAAGATAAATAAAGCAGAGAGAGAGAAAAGAAACAGATCAATAAATATTTCAACAGCTGCTCCCCACGAGTGCCTGTGAAGGAATGGAAAGGTGCAAAGTTACTGAAAGAGAATGAAAGGATGAACAACACTGGGGCAGATTCCTCGACACACATCGGACACGAAAGCACGGGATGGATGGAGCGGAGAGTGGCGTTGCAAACAAAAACTGATTTTGAGAACTGACAGATGGCGAGTGGGGGGGCAGGAGGTGCCAAAAAGTGGCAAAGACCAGCAGTAAACAAGCACAAGATGGATTGATCTGGAAGCCTAATAATTACACACAATTAGGGCTGGGAGATACGGCTGTATACAATGAGTGAAAATGCATGGAGATTTTGCTGTACAGAGCAGAACATGTCCTATACGAGTGAAGAGAAGGAAAAACGTCTTGTTTGTTTAGTTGTTTATAGCTCGGCTTGCCACATAGAGTTGCATTGATGTGTTTTGTAGTCATTTTAATGCATTTCATCCAGTCAGAACGTCTCGGTTACTTGTGTAACCCTCGTTCCCTGAAGGAGGGAACGGAGACGTTACGTCAGTCGTGACTGACGAATTGGGATCTCGCCCGAGAGCCCAATCACGAGAACCGGAAGAGCTAGATCGGGGCATGGCAAGGGGGATACCCCCCCGTTGAATGAGGAGGTATCTAGACCGCAACGTCGCGATGGTCATGTTCCCACACTGAAAACACGACTCATCCATGAGCGCTGCTTCAGCGTGCTGTAAGCCCAGGCACGAGAGGCAGCGATCATGACCATCAGAAGGAGGCAGGAAACGACCGCATCCAGAAACACACGAGCGGGAAGCCATCTTTAAAAAGACGCCCGTCGCTCGTGAAGCTCTTTTAGAATGGAAAAAATACTCTTTTAGAGAGAGCGCTGAAGCGCCCAGGGGAGGTCGCAGCGAGACCGCAGAATGGAAGCTGCAGCACGCTGAGGTTTGTAGCAGCACTGGATGGCAACCCCCGCTGACACGCCGTAACACCAACGCCAGCTGTTTCCAGTAAACACTCGCGGAGATTCGTCCTGTAGAGGCTCGGCTCCGAAGCGAAAAGCTGATGTGCGTTTGCACGCGCTCTCCTTTTATACCCGCGCTGCGGGGCGGGGTGCGCGTGGCGAAACACGCACGCCAACTGTCATTGGCTTGTTTAGTTTACACTCGAAGGTGATTGGGCTCTCGGGCGAGATCCCAATTCGTCAGTCACGACTGACGTAACGTCGAACGTGACTGACTGAAAGGGAACTATTGGTTTCATACAATGCATTTCGTTGAATGTTGTTTCATTGCCAGATTTTTTTTTTATTTCCAGGAAAAACAAAACTTTTTTGTGATATATACCATTGCACTGTCTAATAAAAAGTATAATTTTCGAGTTATTTCCCAGGGATATTTCTCTGTTGTTCTTTGACAAGACTGACAAGATTCAACATAACAAGCTGAAGCCTAAACTAAGAATATAAAGATTCATTCATTGTTTTACTGTAGCACTGAAATCTTGAATGGCAGTATGGGTAATTTCATGATAGATTGCAAAAATGGGTTCGTTTTACTTGTTTTTCGGTTAAAAATATTTCACTTGCATTCGCTGTGCTTACAATATAATGAATTAAGAATAGTTTTCAGGTAACGTATGTGTAATTTAAGTGTATTTTAAACATCTAAACATCCCTAAAATAAGAATGCAAATACAGTACTTTGAATTATGTATGTTTCTGAGAAAACGAGCACGTCTGATTTCCCTCCCTTGGTGACGTTGCAAAGGGATCTCATTATAATATTACCGCCCCTTAATCTGTAAGTTTCCACCCACAGCGCCGTCATTGTGTTTTCGCAAGCGGGAGCAGCAGTTCATTTGCATTTAAAGAGACAGGCCCTAAAACAGCGTATTTCTGCTTCCACTCAAAATAGGCATTTTCAAAATGATGTAATAAATGATCTGTGGAGCATTTTGAGCTGAAACTTCACAGACACATTCTGGGGACACCAGAGACTTATATTACATATTGTAAAAAGGGGCATAATATGTCTCCTTTAAAATATATTCTCTGAAATTCTTGATAGGTGTAAGTCTTAATATATATTGCACAAATTAAACGTTGTTATCAATTAAAGTAAAGTCAAGTCACCTTTATTTCTATAGCGCTTTATACAATACAGATTGTGCCAAAGCAGCTTTACAGTGTTAAACAGAAAAAAACGTGTGCTGATAATGCAAGAGAACAATAGAAAACAGTCTGTTTATCAGTTAAAGTCAGTTCATTGCTAATTCAGTGATATCATCGTCCAGCTCAGTCCAGTTCTCTTCCAATAGTGTCTGTGCGATCAAGTCAACAATGCTGGCAGAAATTGTGTCCCCAACTAATATAAGAATAATAAGGATGTGTATATGTTTTTACTGGGAAATATGGTTTGTTGATGTAAATTTGGACTTGGTGTGAATATGTCTGTGATTTTTAGGGATACATTGATATTAAAATTCTGTCTGAAATTGAAGCCTGAACTGAGAATATGAAGGTTGATTCTTCTTTTTTTTTTTTTTATCTCAGTTTCAGCATTGGTTACTGCGTTTTGACTGAAATATGACAGTATGAGTAATAGCATGTCATTTTATGGAACACTGCAAAAATAGCTTCTTTTTTGGCCTGTTTTAGGTAATGCATGTTTAATCTAAGTGTATTTTATCTTTGCATTGGCATTGACAGATTTTGTCACTTGTTTTAAGCTGATTTTTAGGGATGCACTAATATTAAAATTAGATCCAAAATTAATAAGCCAACGATTATTATTCTTACATTATGACAGATAACTGATTAATAGTTGATCAAAATAAAGCACAGTAAGTCTCAAATCAACAGTTTTGTCAATGTCAATGTAAAAAATGGTTTAAAAATCCTTGAAACTTGCATTTATTGTATTTGAAAAAGAAACATTGCATAAGATATTAAGGCTAGTTTTCAGTTTTCAAGTGTGTTTTGTCTTAATTCGGTTTAAATGAGTTAAAAATAGATGCACAAGACAAAAACATTGTCTTATATTAAAAAATTTACATGTATGAAAATAAGTCTTACTAGCTTATGCAGTGTTGCTTCTTAAGTAAATTTAGCTTGTTTTAAGGATATTTTTACTGGAAAATAAGTTTGAAAAAAATCCTAATTCAAAACTCAAATATAAAATATACAATGTACAAATATAAAATATACTCAATACGTTGGTTTAAATCATGACAGAATAATTTTTTCGGGGTAAAAAGTTTCTTTAAGGTAAGATTACTTTCCAGTTTAATATATATGTATATCTAGGGCTGGGCGATAATTCGATAACGATAATTATCGCGATATAATTTTCCTCGATAAAACGATATGAAGAGTTCGTTATAATGTTTATGCGCCAAAAGCGGAACGAAACAGCGCGACTCATGCATCGCCATCATTTACCATGGATTTACTGTAGTAACACTCACGGCACCATGGTATTGTGGCAGAAATCTGGGATATTCACACTGAATTTTATTACAGGAGTAACTTAATGGAATATAATTCTAGTATGTATTTGTGATTAAGCTATAGCATGTGTGCATTTATACTGAATGTTTTTAGACTACTGCTCCTCTTCAGGAACTCGAGCTGCGTCGAAAACGCTAGGGTAACGCCCTTCAGCGTGACGGGCTCTGAACCTCGTGCGGGGATACACACAGTTTGTTCGTTGTCTGTTTGAGAGCAAGCACGCAGAGTCAGCTCTCAAAAAAAAAAAAAAAAGGAGCTGACGGCCCGTTTTGGTAGCGTTTGTTACTGCCTTGCTT
>NW_015554362.1:2262682-2263563 GCF_001515605.1 Sinocyclocheilus anshuiensis
AAATAAAGATTTGACATTTATCGTGATAATTATCGATATCGACTGATATGAAAAAAATTACCGTGATAATCTTTTGGGCCATATCGCCCAGCCCTATGTACTGTATATCTATAACTGTTTTAGAATTATGTTTTTTGGGGTAAAATATTCCTTTAAGGTAAGATGATTTCTAGTTTTATATTATTTATTTTATATATCTGTAACTGCTGTTAAAGAGAAAATAGCTGCGTACGGCTGAGTAAATCATGACAGAATTACGTTTTTATAATAATTGCTTATGCGGTGTTGCTTCTCATGTAAATTCAGCTTGTTTTTTTTTATATTTTTACTATATTTTTACTGTAAAATAAGCAAAAAAGACTCATTCAAAACTTAAATAAATATAAAATATACATGATACTTTTGAGTAAATCATGACAGAATAATGAAAGATACTTTCCATGTTTATATTCTTTATTTTAATATATGTCTATTACTGTTGCAAAGAAAAAATTGCAGTATACATTTCAGTAAATCATGATTATTTGTTTTTTAAATTTTTTTATTTATTGTTTTTATTTTTTTGCGTAAAATATTCCTTAAAGGCAAGATATTTTCCAGTTTTATATTCTTTATTTTATGTATCTATAACTGCGATTTCAAAATTAACTGTGTCATTCAAAACTGAAATATAAAATTATTCACACAATATAAGATATTGGTTATACTGTCCACCTCCACACACAACCATACGGACTTACAAAATGCCATAATCGTGCCAGTGTTGCATGTGAGAAAAACAGCTTGATTGACAGGACAGATCATAATCTAACAGACCTGATTCCCTCATAACTCAGTTTGACGTATAGTGTAGAGTTAACTGTATTTCGACTGCAACAAAC
>NW_015554362.1:2263636-2264589 GCF_001515605.1 Sinocyclocheilus anshuiensis
TATTACCCCCCCCCCCCCCCCCATTGTTTGTGTGTATATAGGCATGAATGGTTGTGCAGTGCATACTGTCAGGATCGGTACGTCCCCACTTCTCTCATTAAAACGTCATTCCAGCAAGACGTGCCGCTAATAAGCAGGTGCTTCTGCGTATTACCTTGGTAATGAGTGGTTGTTAGCTCGCCTATGCCTCGCTAATGAAAACACGGACCTTATCTCCATGGCTTGCTCCGTGGAAAGAGTCTCAATTTGAGGTTACTGAGAGATCAGAATCTTATCAGCGCCACAGCATTATATGTGAGGACAACAAACATCTAAATGGCTGCAGCCATATATACGGCATCTGCTACAAGCATTGTGAAATTCCAACAAGGCAAGTGTGCCTGGTGTGGCAATTCGCCACAATTTTTGCAATCCATTTTATTTTCTTGGTCAGGCACTTATTAGATATTCCAGCTGTGAAGGTGCAGATGGGATTTGCTAGCAATCAGAAGCTGATATTAAAGAAATAGCTCACCCAAAAAATGGAAATGCTGTCATTTCGACCCTCACGTCAAAGACATAAAGGGAATTGTTTTATTCTGCTTGGATCTTGATTGATGTAGTCACTATTAACTGTTGTAAAGGACAAAATAGCAGCGTACAGTTGAATAATTGATGACAGAATCGGGTTTTTTGGGTAATGTTTTTTCCTTTAAGGCAAGATACTTTCTAGTTTTATATATATGTTTGATATCTATAATTTGAGGGTTTTTACAGAGGGATTTGTTAATATATCATTTATATATCAATATATAATTTGTTAATATATCATTATATATATATATATATATATTTATCAATTTATATTTTTGTTTAGTTTTTTATTTAAGAAATATATATATTTTTAATAAAAACAAAAAAATATATATAAATTGATAAATTAATATTTATATTTATTTATATTTATATAAATT
>NW_015554362.1:2264622-2266920 GCF_001515605.1 Sinocyclocheilus anshuiensis
TTACTATAATTTTTTTTTTTCTGGCTGTTGACATTATTTTCTTGTATTTTTCAGCATAATGATTTTTAAACCTGCATTTATTCAGTGTTCAGTATTGTGTAAATGTATGCAAATTAGTGCATATTTATTTAGATAATGCATCAGTTCTAACATAACATTTGAGAAAACCTGTAATGCAAATCAATTGTCTCAGTGTACTGTGATTAATCAGCTGTTGAAGTCTGGTGATATCTATTAGTTTTCAGACTATTCACCTCTGGTGTTTCATGCAGATGCTAAAGGCTCAGATTTTGAGGATTAGCACATGAAAAACCTGTGAAAAGACGTGCGGCCTGTGTCACACTAACACCACACAGCTCTTGTTATTGTGAATTAGGGAATTTTGCTAATCGGGATCAAATTTGAGCATGTGCACCGGCGTGATATTCCATTAAAGAAGCGCAGAGACGTAGAGGCATTAGTTTGGGGGCGGCAGTGTGACATTTCTTTAATTGTGAGAAAGGAGGAGATCTCACGATGTGATTGAGCGCTTGTATTAGCCTAATTTGGTTCGCAGTCAGATGGCAGTGTGTTATCGCCCAAGGATGTGCCACTAATTTGGTGTTGGGGGATATTTCTCTGCCAGTGCCTTGTGTTCTTTATCAACAGGCGCCGATGAAGTTCCTTCTAAACATGACAAGTTGAAGCCTAAACTGAGAATATGTGAAGC
This sequence comes from Sinocyclocheilus anshuiensis, assembly GCF_001515605.1. Classification (NCBI taxonomy): domain Eukaryota; kingdom Metazoa; phylum Chordata; class Actinopteri; order Cypriniformes; family Cyprinidae; genus Sinocyclocheilus; species Sinocyclocheilus anshuiensis. The sequence continues at coordinate 2,265,332 of NW_015554362.1, forward strand.
AGTCTTTAGCAGAGCAGAGCCCTGGCATCAGTCCGGTTTTCCCTGACATCTCTGTGTGCAGCACGCATATCACCCGCCTGCCACCAATTTTCCTCCATTTTCAATTTGAATATCATTAACCAAAAAGTCAGTTTTTGAGCATTTTAATTAATATCTTAATGAATTCCGTCGCATTATGTCCTGTTTGCGTGAGCGAGATATTCATGCTTAATGAAATTTACTTTCATTTCCGAATGAAGCCGCTCATGTAGCTCCGTCTTTCCTTTTTTCTGCATTTGGAGAGCTGCCCGAAAAGAAAACTTTAATTCATTGTTTAAATAGCACCATCCAATTAGTTAGTCATTTTGCACTATATTTCTGTCATTTGCATAATCAAATAAGGTCATTAATGATTGTAGTCGTATTAATCCTGTATTTATTAGAAGTAAAGCATCGTTTTTGTCATTATTCCTCAAGCTTATTTATATAATGCAATAGAAGGAATTCCACTGGCATTTAATACTGCTTAAAACACATGCTTTGTGTGAATGTAAAATATAGCAGTGTGGTTAGAATGCTCTATGATTGCTTATGCATGTATAGTAAAGTGGTCACAAATCAGTTTTGGACACCTCAGTCACACTTAAAAATGTCTAACTTGCATTGCATTTAATGCAATGCAATCTAAGTGGCTTCTTCAAATAATTGATGCCTTTTTATTTAAATTTTGAACCATATACACTGCTGTTCAAATGTTTGATAAGATTTTGTAATGTTTTTGAAAGAAGTGTCTTCTGCTAACCAAAACATACTGTAAAAATATTAATATTGTGAAATATTATTACAATTTAAAATAGCTGGTTTCCATGTGAATATGTTGTAAAATGTAATTTATTCCTGTGATCAAAGCTGAATTTTCAGCATCATTACTCCAGTCTTCAGTGTCACATGATCTTCAGAAATCATTCTAATATGTGACCCTGAAGCACAAAACCAGACATAAGGGTCCATTTTTTGACATTGAGATTTATACACCATCTCAAATCGCTGAATAAATAAGCTTTCCATTGATGTATGGTTTGTTAGGATAGGACAATATTTGGCCGAGATGCAACTATTTGAAAATCTGGAATCTGAGGGTGCAAAAAAATCTAAATATTGAGAAAATCACCTTTAAAGTTGTCCAAATGAAGTTCTTAGCAATGCATATTACTAATCAAAAATTAAGTTTTAATATATTTACTAGGGATGCACCCGGTATCGGACCCGATACTGAGCTTCTGTACTCGTACTCGTTAAAATGCCCCGATACCAAACGCCGATACCACACAGCATGTGATAAGCCCCATATTCAGACAAAGAAACACAGACAACAGAACAACAGACAGCAGAAAGGAGTTAAGGATGTCTACTACGAAGTATATGTATGCAATGAATATAATGTTAAACATTCAGTATTAACGCCTGTATAGCTGATGTGCGCGAGCTGATAAACAAAGCACGCTGAGTGGATTGAGCACGCGGCGGCGCAGATGCGTGAGCTTGTCGAGTGAATATATCTTTCTCACAGACATCACTGGAAAGTTTGTAGTTCGGTCGGATATGTCAAA
>NW_015554362.1:2267035-2273876 GCF_001515605.1 Sinocyclocheilus anshuiensis
GCAGACTCAAAACTGTTGAATTCAGATTCAGTTAGAATTTGTGACATCAGCTGTGTGACTTCTGCTAACGACATGTCATAGACACTCATTTTGCTGATCAGTGCTCTTCTAAATTCAGAAAAATTTGTGCGTGCTGAGGGTAAGCTCTGGGATAGTCTCTCTATATCTTTAGGTCCTAGTGCTTTGGCAACAGTTTGTACTTGGACAACAGAAGAGTTGGGAGGAACACTTTCAAGTCCCTCAATTCCCTGAGATCTTCTCCTAGCGCCACATACCTTCACTGAATCTACAGGCACATCAGTTACTGATTGGATGGCTACATCTGTTTCAAAGAAAGCTTGTAAGTCAGGATAATTGTTATCAGGCTGACTAACTTCTTCCACATCAGTTTTTTCTGCAGCTTTGTTGCGGTTCATTTTCTTAGTCAAAGAGGATACTCTAGCACTGAGCTCTTTGTTCTGTTCCTCTAGCTCTGAGTTACGCTGAGACTGTTGTGTAGCTAGCGCTAAACCAAATTCTCTGTGGCAGCAGATAATGCCATTCACATTGTTCTTGCGAATACATGCTCCTAGTACCTTTTTACACTCATCTACAGACCAAGTCTTGTCTGGATGGATCTCATATTTCTGAGTTAGTTCTTGTCTAACTTTCTCAGTGACTATTAGGTTCATTTGCACTCCTAACAGTGATTTAAATTCGCTATCTGACCACAAAGGTGTCGCGAGACCACCTTTTTCAGTTGTGGGGATCAGGCTAGCATTCTTTCTAAACATTTTGTGAGTTTCTATGTTACCACACAATCAAAACACTAAAACTTCTCTGATCAACAGAGGGAACGCTTGTTAACACACCAACTATTGTTAACCTTCCTTGGCAAGGCAGAGGATAACAAATTTACGTACTGGAAAAAGTGGTATCGGTGCATCCCTAATATTTACAGTACGAAATTTACAAAATATCTTTATGGAACATGATCTTTATGTCCTAATGATTTTTGGCATAAAAGAAAAATCTATATTTTTGACCCATACAATGTATTTTTGGCTATTGCTACAAATATACCCCAGCGACTTAAGACTGGGTTTGTGCTCCAGGGTCACATATGCCGATTTGCTGCTTAATGAACATTTCTTGTTATTATTCATGTTGAAAACAGGTGTGCTGCTTCCTATTTTTGTGGAAAATGTGATACATTTTATCTTTCAGGATGCTTTGAAGAAAATAAAGTTCAAAAGAACAGCATTTATTTGAAACAGAAATCTTTTGAAACATTATATATGACTTTACTGTCACTTTTGATCAATTTAATGCATCCTTGCTGAATAAAAGTAACTCTTGCTGACCCAAACTTTTGAATGGTAGTGCATCTAGTATTTAATATATACATATACAGTATATATATATATATATATATATATATATTCAAAATGAAGAAAAAAATGTCTTGGACTTTCTGGGTGTATAAAATATCTTGAGCTGATCAAAAATCATTTGTGGCTCAGAAAAGCTCAAGAATCATTTTTTTGCAGATGCCATTGCTCTGATATTTTTCATCTAATGCAATGACATTAGATGCAAGTGTCCAAAAGTTTCCAATACTTTTTGGTGATACTGTGTACCCACTACAGCCGAGCTACAATTAAGGTGTGCAAATGGCATTTGAATTCTAAAATGTACAATTCCAGAATTTATCATTTCAATATATAATATTAAATGACATTAAGTCTGAATCCACCAGAAAATTTTGCACCGCTATGACAGGCAACTGACACAGATTGGCTGCCGCCTGTATTTTTCACCTCTAGTTTGCACAAAGTTCAGCAACTTTTCTCAACTTTTTGACGTGTGCATCACATTTTCAATTGACAGGGCTGTTGATAGATTTCACAACTGACACAGAAACTGCTAACCAGCCAAGCGGACGTTGTTATCGATGACAATAATCTTGAAAATTGGTGTTTTATTGGCCTGGCTGATGTATCGGTCTGTCACTAGAAGAAATATTTCATTATCCCACATTGACTTAAGTAAACTATCCTGATGTTTGACAGGTTTTTACACTAACATAGAGAGTATAAAAGCCACAATAACCAGAAGTGACATTCGCTCTCGCATGACCTTTGCATGGGCCACACGCTTTCAAAACCATTAGCCAATAATGAGAACTTCACAAAGGCCAATCAGCCGCCTAATGTTGGGAAAAACTGTCATGATGCAGTTGAGATTTTGCTGACAAGTCAATGATCCAGCAGATACAAACCGTTTTTCTATATTCACATACAGATAATTCTATTTTTCATCAGATTTATGATTTATTCTGAGCTTGTTTTCCATTTCTATTGTGTCCATTCAGTGTCCATCTGAACTCTTAATGGATATCGATCTGTTTACCCCAGATCTTTTAATACAGACATGGGCGATGTGAAACCGATATATGTGTCGATTCTATCAAGTAGACCTGCAAGATAGAGGCTAAGATCCATCTTGCTTAGCCAACATTGACTAAATGACATTATGATACTCTCTGTGCAGTAAAAATAGAGATTCAATCCATATTGTCTCAGACTGAACAAACCAGGCCCATTTCACTCAAGCTACACCTTGCCATGCATGAGTGTTAAGCATTTCAGTTGTAGATCTAAACAGAAACTACCGAACACCTGGGTAAAAATATTAAAAATGAACCCAATAAAATGACCCAGCATGACCCAAAATGATTGTTTATCTAGAAATGAATATTGCCAGAGTTGTCTCACACTGTCATGTCATTCATTCTGTAACATATTTTCTTCTGTAGAGCACAAAAAAATATTTTGAAGAATGTGTTAACTGTTTCTGTTCATGCAATTAATGTCAGGGAGGTTGCAATTTTAAGATTTAAAAAAAAAAAAAAAATTAATCACCCTTCTTCTTTTCTCTAGTTGATTTTTAATTGTCGTGCAGTGTGACAAATGCATTTTAAAAAGTGCAAAGATTCCACATAGTCTCTCAATTAATATGAAGTCATGAAAATGGCATGCACAGTAATTATTAAAGAATGTAATAAAGTCTTTACAGAAGGAGTTTTGCATGTCACAGTGCAGGACACATGTCAACCATTTCATGTCAACTACCCTAAGAAGTGTGCACTAATACGTGCTGCAGCCTCACTTCTCTCAATTGCAGCAAATATTTGTCTGCCTGGTCAAAACTGCCAAAAACTAGCTTTGGATGTGTCTAGCGTTAATAACCAGACATGTCAAGAGAAATGGATTTGTGGCATTTACTGACTTTATTTAAACCATGCACACAAATGCCAGGAAATCTTGCTTCCAGGCTGAGATTTCAGACGTTGCATCAAGACAAATGCACCCCAACAGGTTGTGCATCGTTACTGTGTGTTTGTCAGAGATGATTAATCGTGTCGTCATGATGTATAAAGTTGAAGCAGACAGTTCTTGTCATTGACTTACTCTCAGTTTGATTTAAATCTGTACACATGCACACTAGATCGGATCGATTCCTTGAATGCTGTTTTATGACTATCTGCACTGCCTGGAATGGTCGATTATTTTTCATAAATCATTTTGTGATTAATGAGTTAGATTGCATTTAGGTTTTTTTTTTCACATTTTGGGAATAGGGATGTTGATATCCATTTGCTTGAATTATTACTAGCATGAGCCATACTTAAAGCAATGGTAAATAATTTCTTGTTTATGTTTCACTGACTTTTATTTGTCAAATCAAGTCAACCTTTATTTATATGGCACTTTATACAATACAGATTGTTTTAAAAAAATGAGGCAAACTTCAAATATGACAAATTCTGCTGAAAAGCAGCTCTACAAAGCACTAAGACCTTGATCTTGAACTTTGTTCTGACACCTATTGCCATTGTTGCTTTTTACTTTTAACACAACAAGTGTTTGCATTTTTGTGGTGTTTTTTTCTGTGGCAATAAAATCGCTCCTCCTTGAAGAAAACGAGCTTGTTCTTTCATAGCTTGTGAGTTCTCATTTATGTCTTTCCATTAGGAGAAATAAAAATTGAAACAAATAAGATGATTGCTGTCATACCATAAGAGTACAGAGCTATGAAATGAATATGGAAAGCAATTCAGATTTTTTATCATTTTATTTGGCAAGAATTTGATGATAAATGAATCATGGCATAGTTTATTATTGTGTTTTAAAAATGCAATTATTCAAATTGCTTAGAATCAGCATAAATCTGTTAACAATTACATTTTATCAGTTAATACCTACATGGTTAAAATATGGCTCACTTTGGAACAAGCAACTTTCAGCTAGTTTAAATTAGATTGGATGAAAATTGAATTAAATTGGATTTATTGATGAGAAATATATAAAACTGGTTATTGTGGAAATCTCATTCTTACTTGCTTCATTTATGTATGACTTGCAGAAATGCATCACAGGTTTATCATTTTATGATAAAACTGTGTAATCTATTTGTCTATTTTATATTTAAAATACATAAAACTTAAATTTAGTATTTTTTGAGTATATTGAGATCTTTGACTAGCACGGTTTAAGATATTGTTGAGATCACTTCTGAAACTCCAGATGAGACCGACACATATGAGATTACTAGGGCATTTTGTTCAAGAGGAAATTTCTAAAAAGAAGGTGACTTCAGCCAAAATATTCATTTGCTCTCCATTGAATCTCATTACTGTTCCATTTGTGTCCCGTTGACTCTTGTGCATGACTTACTTTCTTCTGTAGAACACAAAAGGGTCATTTTCCCCATGCAATTACAATGAATGGAGACCAGAGCTTTCAAGCCTAAAAAAAGGGTGCAAAAGCACCATAAATGCAGTCCATACTTGCAAGTCTTCTGAAGCCATACTATGGTTTTTTTGAGGAGCAGACTAATGCTATTCCTTTTAATAGCACCCTAAGGCTTTGGTTAAATGTACCATGTAATACATTTGATCAGTTGTGTTGTATTAGTTTGAGATCTTTGACTCTTAGCACAGTTTGAGACATTCATTGAGATCTCTTTGGGACACATACAGTATGAGATTACTAGGGTGTTTTGTCCAGGTGAAGTTTCTGAGAAAGTGACTTCAGCAAGTGTTCACTTGCTATTCATTGAATTTCATTACTGTCTCATTTGTGTCCCGTGGACTCTTGTGCATGACTTTCTTTCTTCTGTAGAACCGAAAATGGTCATTTTTTCCATGCAATTACAATGAATGGAGCTTTCACGCCTAAAAAAGGATGCAAAAGCACCATAAATACAGTCCATACTTGCAAGTCTTCTGAAGCCATACGATAGTTTTTGTGAGGAACAGATTGACGCTATTCCTTTAATACAGGGGTCTCAAATTCAAATTGGCTGGGGGCCATTGCTGTGATTGACACCTCATAGGAGGGCCATTTTAACATTCAAGCCCAACAAGAAAGCGGAACATTTCTGAAAATGTACTTAACATTATTTCTAATTTACTTCAAATTCCATTGCTAAAATATTTTTGTCAAACTTAACAAAAAATGTAAACAGCAGTGTCTCTATCGTTGTTATAACAGTGTATATTAGTTTTTAACAGGTAGTGCACATATTTTTCCCTTACTTTATATTAACTTAAATAACTTAATAAAACCTTGTACTCAACTAACAACATTGCACTGAACAAATGCAAACCCTGAATACATTTGTACACTATTCTATGCTTCTGCTCACACAACTGAGCCACGTTTGCCCTGATGGAGGTCACAGTTGAAACTCTGAGAACAGCTTCAAGATGGGCAACACTAAGCCTGGACCTGTACTTGCATTTATTAAAGTTCATAGTTGAGAAAAGTTTCTCACACAGATATGTGCTTCCAAAAAGGCACATTACCTGACTGAACACTTTGGACAGCTCTGGGAAGCATGGAGGTAATTCTCTCAAAAACTGTCCAGTCTTGTCTGCTTGTCCCTGTGCCTCTCTGAATTTAGTTTTTAGCTTACTGTTGCACTGCAATAAAGTCAATAAGTTCCATTTGCAACAAACTTGGGACACTCTCCACATCAGCTGAGAAGGGGTCTGCAAACAGCTGGAAAGTGTCACGATGTGCCTTGAAGTCAGCAAAACGCTGAAGTAGGTTTTCAGTAGCAGAGGCATATTCATCACCACTGAATGCTGTGCCCTCCTCCACAATAGATCTGCATGTTCGGAAATGACTGAGGTTTTTTGCAGAAAGCTGAGTTTTCCACAATCTTAGTTTTGTGGAGACGGCTTTCACACTTTCATAGGCTGCTGTGATGGGCTGACCTGGGCCCTGGAGCTTCAGGTTAAGGACGTTCAGCTCTTGTGCTATGTCAACTAAGAATGCAAGATCCATGAGCCATTTAGGATCATCAAATTCAGGAACATCCATTCTGCCATCTTCCATGAATCTCTTCACCTCTGCTCTTAACTCAAAGAATCTCTTCAGGACATTCCCCCTGCTGAGCCAGCGCACCTCAGTAAAATAAAGTACATCACCATATGTTGACTCAATTTCTTCTAAAAAGGCCCGAAACTGGCTGTGCTGTAAACTCCTCGAACTGATGTAATTGATACATTTCAGGACAACAGACATGACATGTTCATATTTCAAGCATTTGCTGCACAGTGCCTGTTGGTGAATAATGCAGTGCAGAACAACTGCTGGATCTGCATTTTCCTCTTCTAACTTTCTTTGTACTAGTGCTACCAGTCCATTTTTTTTCCAGTCATAGACGGGTTTAGCTGCGTGCATTGGACACAAACTCAGCAACTCTTCCGTCACTTCAAACTGGTCATTAATACCCCTGATACCCCTGATTAGCTGAGCACTGTCAGTTATGTCTGTGCTTTCGTCAAGCG
>NW_015554362.1:2274697-2297097 GCF_001515605.1 Sinocyclocheilus anshuiensis
AAATTCCTGCAGTAGGTTTTCAATAGCAGAGGCATATTCATCACCATTGAATGCTGTGCCCTCCTCCACAAGAGATCTGCATGTTGGGAAATGACTGAGGTTTTTTGCAGAAAGCTGAGTTTTCCACAATCTTAGTTTTGTGGAGAAGGCTTTCACACTTTCATAGGCTGCTGTGATGAGCTGACCTGGGCCCTGGAGCTTCAGGTTAAGGACGTTCAGCTCTTGTGCTATGTCAACTAAGAATGCAAGATCCATGAGCCATTTAGGATCATCAAATTCAGGAACATCCATTCTGCCATCTTCCATGAATCTCTTCACCTCTGCTCTTAACTCAAAGAATCTCTTAAGGACATTCCCCCTGCTGAGCCAGCGCACCTCAGTAAAATAAAGGACATCACCATATGTTGACTCAATTTCTTCTAAAAAGGCCCGAAACTGGCTGTGCTGTAAACTCCTCGAACTGATGTAATTGATACATTTCAGGACAACAGACATGACATGTTCATATTTCAAGCATTTGCTGCACAGTGCCTGTTGGTGAATAATGCAGTGCAGAACAACTGCTGGATCTGCATTTTCCTCTTCTAACTTTCTTTGTACTAGTGCTACCAGTCCATTTTTTTTCCTGTCATAGACGGGGCGCCGTCAGTGGTAATGCCGACCAGCCTGTTCCACGGCAAACTGAAATATATCTTTAGCTGCGGTACGGCCGTGCATTGGACACAAACTCAGCAACTCTTCCGTCACTTCAAACTGGTCATTAATACCCCTGATGAAAATTGCTATCGGTTATGTCTGTGCTTTCGTCAAGCTCCACAGAGTATGCAGCGAAAACTTTAGATTTGCTGCTTAACTGATCATAAATGTCACTCGATAACTCGCTGATCCGCTCTGCCACTGTGTTTGCCGACAAAGAGAGATTGTTGAACAAGTTTTTCTTTTCTGGACAAAGAATATCAGCGACTTTCTGCATGCAATCCTTTATAAACTGCCCTTCTGTGAATGGCTTTCCCGCTTTAGCGATCAACTCACTCACCACATAACTTGCTTCAACAGCAGCATCAGCATCCTTTTTGGCTTTATGGAAAAGGTTTTGCTGGGACGTTAGCTCTCTCTGCAACTGCGTGGCTCGTCTTTTTCTCTCGTCTTCCTGGTACTTCTCATACTGTTGTTCTCCATGTTTAGTCGAGTAATGATGCTTGAGATTATATTCCTTTAGAACGGCGCCTTTTTCTTTGCATGTCAGACAGGTAGCGTTTCCATTAAACTCCACAAAAAAAATACTGCAACGTCCATCTTTCTTGAAACTGTCTGTGTTCCTCATCCACTTTCCTTTTCAGTTTGGAAAGAGACATCTTTTCATTCGCACTTCGCAGCCAAACAACATAAACTACGAAAGCCCCGAAACCAGCTATCTTCAAATCTGCCTGCACGCGTGTTTTTTAATTAATTTATTTTTTTTCTATAGAATCATGTCATTCTTTTTAATATGGAATATGTTATGAGACAACTAGAAAATAATAATAATAGTAATAATAATAATAATTTAGCGGGCCGGATTATGTTTTATTTTTGACATTAGTTGCGGGCCGGGTGGAGTGGGAGGGGGGCCGTAAATGGCCTGCGGGCCGGCAGTTTGAGACCCCTGCTTTAATAGCACCTTAAAGCTATTTAAATGCACCATGTGATACATTTGATCAGTTGTGTTGTATTAGTTTGAGATCTTTGACTCTTAGCACAGTTTGAGGCATTATTGAGATCTCTTCTGAAACTCTATATGAGGCACATACAAGATGTTTTGTCAAAGATAAATTTCTGAGAAGGTGACTTCATCAAGTGTTTATTTACTCTCCATTCATTCCCATTACTGTCTCATTTGTGTCCTGTGGACTCTTGTGCATGACTTTCTTTCTTCTGTAGAACCCAAAAGGTGTTCCTTTTTCCATAGAATAGTCATTTTCCACCATGCAATTACAATGAATGGAGACCAGAGCTTTCAAGCCTAAAAAAGGATGCAAAAGTACCATAAAAGCACCATAAATTAAGTCCATACTTACCATATTGCAAGTCATCTGAAGCCACACTAGCATTTTGTGAGGAATAGGCCGAAGCTATTCCTTTAATAGCACCTTAGGGCTATTTATATGCACCATGTTCTACGTTTGATCAGTTGCATTGTATTAGTCGTATCTAAAATGGAACATGTGGTTCTTATGCACCGTATGTCCAGTAAAGCGGCTTGAGTTTCATTGCCGTGGCAGTAGCAGTGAGATAAGCACCGATGGGCTCTCTAAGTAGATCACAGGAGTGATGATGGTGGTTACTGAGTGGCGTTAGTGTCAAACCCCTCCCGTTCTTAATGCACACGCTTACGCTGGCTGTTTGTTGCACCAACGGCTTTGATCACGACGGCATCGGAGGTTTAATCCTGGACGCTCTCATTACACCGGAGTCAAAGCACTTTCACACTCCAGTTAGTGTCATATTCCAGCGGTGCCGGTGTTGTGTAATGCACTCAAGGAGCGCCAATGTTATGCCTCATTGCGGGGCTGCCGCGTGTTTATTAAATTGCGAGGTTGCACCAGTTTGGCCTGAGCTGTTTTGATAGTCCTCTTTTGGGTGATGGGTGCTTGTGTTGTTGGTCGGGTAAACATGGCGCCTCTGGTTGCTTTCGCCGCAGACTGTCTGTCTCCCACCTGCTTACCCACACGGCTTCCAACAGCGCACAAATGCAATCAAACGCATTTACCGTGCTTGTCGTGCATTTTAACATGCTCACTGTTGAAGAAACCTTTTGTCCATGTAGACTTCCCAGACGTGATTGTTTTTTTTTAACTACATCATAGTCTGTCATTTCATGTACTGATTTGAGTGTAATAGTGATCTCTCTATTTTTTTTAATTTTTTTTTTACTAAGATTGCAGTGATTATTGCCTGAATTTGCCTTTTCAAGAGCAAGTAATACAAGTTAGTTGTTAAATTGAATTTATTTATTTTATTTTTGAAATTTGGAATGCATCAGTATTATGATTCTGGCCAATACCATTTAAAAGTTTGGGGTCGGTAAGATTTTGAATGTTTTTGAAAGAGCTCTTTTCTGCTTACCAAGGCTGTATTTATTTGATCAATTATAGAATAAAAACAGTAATATTGTGAAATATTACTATTTCAAATAACTGGTTTTTATTTGTATTTATTTTGAAGTGCATTTTATTGCTGTGATGCAAAACAGAATTTTCAGCAGCCATTACTTCAGGATTCAGTGTCACATGATCACTTTAATAATAATAATAATAATAATAATAATAATAAACTATTATTATTATTATTATTATTATTATTATTATTATGTTGCTTTATGCTTTTTTTGTGGAATCCATGATTACTTTTTTTCCAGGATTTTTTTGATGAATAGAAAAATAAAAAGAATGGCATTTTTTACATTGAATAGAATATAATATTTTGTAACATGAAAATATAAATGGCTTTATTGTCACTTTTGATCACATTAATGAGTCCTTTGATGAATAAATGCATAAAAAAAAAAATCGTACTTACCCCAAACTTTTGTATGTATAAGGCGATAATTATTTTCATGTCAAGGGAGTTAATTGACAAACCATTCCAATATTAAATTGCAATATTATATTAAAACATTATATTATTATTAGACTATTTTGTCGAAATAACAAAAAAAAAAGAAAGAATAAAATAAATAAATAAATAAATACAAATAAAAAAATTGTATCTGTCTTTTTGTTTAAATTCAACTGAATGTTAGAGTAGTTGCTTATTTAATAAATAATTAATAAATAAATGAATTACAAATGATGTATGTAGATATGCATGTATGTGTGTATATATATATATATATATATATATATACTTACTTTGCTTTCTTGCACTAAAGTGGCCCCAACAACTACGCATGTGTACAGCCCTAATAAAAATGTAATTTTTAAATTATTTTTTTCTTTCCAACTTCCCCCCCAGATAGGAACCGCTGTTTTAGAGAGTGTGTATCATGCTTACGGTGACATACAGAGCTTGACAAGGTTTTTTTTTTTTCAGCCCACATAGAGCTCTATGTTTGAAAAAGTGCTTCTTTTTATGCTGGATGTGATGCCAGCAGTACCACCAACTGTTATTTTACCCAGAAAGTTGGCAAAAAGGTCTGAATCTGTAATAAAGAAACACCAGCGTGATAAGAAATTTAGGCATGTTTAATATAGCGGAAGGATGGATGCGATTCGATTTCTCTGTGGACCCACTAGTTAGTGGAAAAACAGTAGGTAATTTGCACCGTAATTTTTTGCCAGGGTTGTGTGAGAAAACACAGACGTGCTCAATTCGGACGGGATTAAAATCGCAAAGTTTGTCTGTGCAACACTAATTTACCTGAAACCTCAGGGAAAACCAGCCCACTAGGGCTTAAATACGCCACACACAGAGAGCAGAATCAAAACCATCTGCCGGGTTCTGGTGGTCTTGGGAGGGTTACTAAAGCTGGGGCATTCTGGAGGAGACGAGTTTATCAGCTTATCCTCAATCTCCCCGTGTAATACGAGCCCGTCTGTCTCCGTGTGACGCACCCTTCTCATGGAGGTTAATGGGAATGAAACGAATATTAATACGCCATTATTGCTAAGCCTGTGAGATGCGTTTGAGTTTGACACGAGAGCGGCTCTTGTGAAGGCAGGTAGTGGGGTCACACTCTCGGTCGGGTCGCCGACATCCACCATCGCCTCTTAGACGTGATGAACATCCATTCCTCTCCAACTTAAGATTCACTCAGAATCATAACACCGTCTGCAAATTGCTGATGACAAAGTCAGCACCGTCGAGGCTGTGAAGTCCCTACATGGAAGGGAATTAATCAAAGAAACTTCAACCTGCTGGCTAATCAGTGACAATACTAGGATACAATATGTGTTTAAAAGGACTAGTTCACCTAATAATGACAAGTTATTCATCATTTGCTCACCATCATTTTGTGAATTAATGAGCTCCAAAAAGGACGAAAAGCTTTACATGATCAGACTAAAATTTGCTTTGCTATTGGCTGAAAATCATCCCTTCTGCTGCAGTTTTTGAAACTAATTCTCCATTTTGTATATTTCAATTGATGTATAACCAAGCATGAAAACATTTTGGTGTCAATGACAAGACTTTTTGAATCTAAAAGTGGGTGTAATTTAAAAGAAGCATCAACAGAGGTAAATGACAACAAATTTTCATTATGTTCCTCACACATGAAGTCCCTTCTGATCACCAAGGCTGCATTTATTTGATCTAAAATACGGTAAATATTGTAAAATATTATTTCAATTTAAAACAACTGTTTTATATTGTAAAAAGTAATTTATTCCTGTGATCAAAGCAGAATTTTCAGCATCATTACTCCAGTCTTCAGTGTCACATGATCCTTCAGAAACCATTCTAATATGCTGATTTTGCAGCTTAAAAAAACTTTTATTCTTATTATTCATTTTGAAAACAGGTGTTCTGCTTCATATTTTTGTGGAAACCATGAAACCACGATCTTTTCAGGATTATTTGATTAATAGAATGTTCAAAAGAACAGAATTTTTTCAAATCAAAATTTTTTGTAATATTCTAAAATTCTTTACTGTCACTTTGAATCAATTGAATGTATCTTTGCTGAATAAAAGTATTAATATCTATCAAAAAAATAATTTAACAGTAGTGTAAATATTATGACTTCAGAAGATTTGCATGAGTCATATAGACTACTTTACTGTTTTATTTTTATTATTTTAATTTTAATATTTTTTATATTTGTGATATTTTTTATATGATTTTCCAAAGTTTTCATCCAAAATTCCTTTTGTGTGTCAATAAAACCCCAGCATACTCAAACTCGCATTGGTGTTGTTTACGATTTTTCAACATTTAAGATTCTAAAAATAAATCCTTTTATGTTTCAAAAACACACACAAAAAAATCAGCATGCAAGACATGAGGGTGAGCAAATAAAGATTGTATTTTCATTTTGAAATGGACTACTCCTTTAACTCACATTCTTGGCAGTTCCTCACATCAAACCACGTCGGGTCTCATTTCCTTTGGACTGGGTTAAAGTACCGCCCCTTCATAAGCGCATCGCAAACCCCGCAGGACCTCGGCTGCGATTCCTTTCCGCTTTCTCTCTGCACGCCTCCAGTCGTATCACAGCACCAGCCGCTGCTTAAAAATTCATGTGTGTGGATTTTGGGTCATTAAAGAGCAATCACTTGGGTTTCTTTAATGAAATCCAATATTCATGAAAATGGATTTTTCTTGGTCTATTTTTTTCTTTCCTCGTCGTCCTTGGCTGTGTTTGCATGCATTTGTTGGGTTTGGTTAAGAATACCATAGGTTAATGTTGTCTCATACCGTGGGGCCAATTATTGCACGAGTTGGCGGCGAAGACGGCTAATCACCTGATGCTGACGCCTGTAGGGTTCACCGCCTACAGTTTAAGATGTTGTGTCCAGCGGCAAGGCACTTCTGCTGTACTTATTCCTGGAAGCCACATTTCTCTTGAATAAAAATCAGCAGGGTTTGCGCGAGAGTGTTAAGGTGAGCTGTGGTTGCTACTGACTTTACTAGATAATTAGAGTTGGAGTAGTTATTCTCAGCCTCAGGCGGCACGTCTATTGGCCGCCCACAGTCCGCTGACTGACCGTCTGATGCATATTGCAATCAAAACTGAAAAGTACCTTGAATGCAATGTAAGTCGCTTTGGATAAAAGCATCTGCCAGATGCATAAATGTAAATGTAAGTAGTCTAAATATGGCAGATACTAAATGGTTGGCTACTTTCAATGCAATTTATTTGGTGATTTGCATGCAATTAATTGCAGAATTTTTCCAGACTAGTCTATTAACTGTTTTAGGGAAAACCCACACCTAAACTGTGCACAAAAACTCACTTTATATGTCAATCATACAGTCTTTTCCTGGCGATTATTGGCCAAAATAAGCTTCCAAATACTAGATGTTAGTTAAAAGTGTTGTTTTACCATAAGCATGCAGCAATAACTGAAATATCATGGGATTTGTGATGCAATGTCCATGTGTACCTTACAAATGCAAACCCATGACGAAGGTGGTCAAAAAGCAAAAGTATGGCTGCACGATTATGACAAAAATAGTTGATTATTCCCTTGAAATTGTAATTGTGATTTATTAATTACGATTATCACAATTTACAATGAATGATGTTTATACCATTGTTTGAAGCAACCATATTTTTATATGAAAAATAAACAAGCTGAAAACACTCTAACTGAAAAACTGTAGTTGAAAACAGTTGTGCTGCTTTGTATTTTTTGTTGAAACCATGATATTGCATACAAAACAGCCAAGTAGTCCAAAATGATACATGGTTTCTTTGGTGTTTTTAATGCACTTGCGGAATGGTTAGTGTTTTATGCCATTATTTGAAGACCTTTAATGAAATCCAATATTCATGAAAATGGATTTTTCTTGGTCTATTTTTTTCTTTCCTCGTCGTCCTTGGCTGTGTTTGCATGCATTTGTTGGGTTTGGTTAAGAATACCATAGGTTAATGTTGTCTCATACCGTGGGGCCAATTATTGCACGAGTTGGCGGCGAAGACGGCTAATCACCTGATGCTGACGCCTGTAGGGTTCACCGCCTACAGTTTAAGATGTTGTGTCCAGCGGCAAGGCACTTCTGCTGTACTTATTCCTGGAAGCCACATTTCTCTTGAATAAAAATCAGCAGGGTTTGCGCGAGAGTGTTAAGGTGAGCTGTGGTTGCTACTGACTTTACTAGATAATTAGAGTTGGAGTAGTTATTCTCAGCCTCAGGCGGCACGTCTATTGGCCGCCCACAGTCCGCTGACTGACCGTCTGATGCATATTGCAATCAAAACTGAAAAGTACCTTGAATGCAATGTAAGTCGCTTTGGATAAAAGCATCTGCCAGATGCATAAATGTAAATGTAAGTAGTCTAAATATGGCAGATACTAAATGGTTGGCTACTTTCAATGCAATTTATTTGGTGATTTGCATGCAATTAATTGCAGAATTTTTCCAGACTAGTCTATTAACTGTTTTAGGGAAAACCCACACCTAAACTGTGCACAAAAACTCACTTTATATGTCAATCATACAGTCTTTTCCTGGCGATTATTGGCCAAAATAAGCTTCCAAATACTAGATGTTAGTTAAAAGTGTTGTTTTACCATAAGCATGCAGCAATAACTGAAATATCATGGGATTTGTGATGCAATGTCCATGTGTACCTTACAAATGCAAACCCATGACGAAGGTGGTCAAAAAGCAAAAGTATGGCTGCACGATTATGACAAAAATAGTTGATTATTCCCTTGAAATTGTAATTGTGATTTATTAATTACGATTATCACAATTTACAATGAATGATGTTTATACCATTGTTTGAAGCAACCATATTTTTATATGAAAAATAAACAAGCTGAAAACACTCTAACTGAAAAACTGTAGTTGAAAACAGTTGTGCTGCTTTGTATTTTTTGTTGAAACCATGATATTGCATACAAAACAGCCAAGTAGTCCAAAATGATACATGGTTTCTTTGGTGTTTTTAATGCACTTGCGGAATGGTTAGTGTTTTATGCCATTATTTGAAGACTATTTCCAGACCAGTCTATTTTGTTCAAACCCAACCTTATATTGTGCACAAAAACTCACTTTATATGTCAACCAGACAGTCTTTTCCTGTCAATTATTGGCCAAAATAGGCTTCCAAGAGATAGAAGTGCTTTGTTGTACACTGGAATATTGTGAAATATTATTACAATATCAAATAACTTTCTATTTGAATATATTTTTAATAGTGTTGTCAAAAGTACTGATGTCGGTACTAGTCGGTACTGAAATTTCCCGCTAGCATTTTGATCGCTGTTCTCAAACACCTCTGATTGGCCATTGTGTTCTCGTGCTCAACAGATTTGTCTGTAATTGGCTACAATGAACATTTTCATTTTAGGGGGGCTCAGCACCCAATGAGGGTAACCTATAATATATATATATATATTCAAATTAGGGATGCACCGAATGTTCGGTAACCGGAATTATAGCGAAAAAGGCCAAATAACCGAAAAAGACAGAATAAACTGTACCGAACAATGACATGACGCGATCAAATAGCAACCAGCATAGAGTGAGAGGCGCAATGCAACAAACATGTCAGCTTTGTGGAAGCATTTAAAACTGTCCGAGAAAGACGTAAAAATCATTACAACCACCGACAGCGAGAGACCGTTAGTACTGCATCGCATTTCTTCGATGAGAAGAAGAAGGGGTAATTGTTGCTGGTTTACTGTATGATGATTGAAATCGTGAAATGGCCATGTTTTCGTCATGCGTCATGCTTATTCGTAATGAGACTCATTTATAAATCTGCTGTTGTCGACAAAAAGAAGCATTAAGGTCTTCCTGCGCATTTCCACCAAAATAAAAGTTGAGAAAAAGCAATAACTCCATAAACATTCATAAATGTTAGTATTGTAATTTTACTGTTGTTCTGTAAAATAAAATAAAAAGTAAGACAATAATAATAATGATAATTTAAACAGCTCTGTTAATACATTTATTATAACATTCACACGTAGTGTTCAAATTGGGATCTATAATATTGTCTAATGTTTTAAAAGAAGGCTCTTCTGCTCAGCAAGTCTGCTTTTATTTGTATAGTAAAAATTCAAGAAGGGGGTCTGATGGCCAAAAATTTGTTTATTTTACTAAGTTATTAATTTTAAGTTAAATTGTGCTTTGTTGGTATAATGTCTGCTAGAATGTTAAAAACATTTTCAGTGTTAAATACTTTTAAATTGTTGTTTTGTAATAGAATTTTTCTTTGAAAAGCAAGACAAAACAGTAAAAAGCACATGTTGGCTATTTATTTTGTGCAATGGTGAAAAAAATTGGCAAAATACATGGGGGGAAAAAAAACTCGAAAACCTTGTTCGGTTTCGGCTTCAGCCAAGAATTTTCATTTCGGTGCATCCCTAATTCAGATGAAAATGGCAACATTGTTTTATAAAGTATATGCGTTCATATGTGCTTCATTTTCACTGTGGTGTGATGAGGGGTGAACGCAGTGAAAACTACAGTAGCTCCCCCATGATATTTTGTAAACTGTATTTATGACAAAGAACTGTACAGATGCAGATATTATAACAATCTATCGATTTCTCGCTCTGCGCCGCTGCGGTCTGTGGATTGAAAAAGAACGCGCTGAAAGACGGGGAGGAGCCGAGGGCTATATCCCCCCTAAAAATGGCCTAGCGACGCCCATGCTTCTACTGCCAATAATTGCACTGTTGAAGTACAAATCCATATTTGTTAGTTCCTGCTGCGGCTTGCGCTGGCTTATGGCTGCTTTGTGTTTTGTGTTAGCTGTATATGCTATAGCACAATTACATACTTCAGTGAAGCAGGGGAGGTGATCTTCTCTCAGTGTGTCTGATTATGTTTTATTACAGTCATTTTTAATTTGTCGTTGTCCCCGACCGTATCCCTTTTTCCATCGCTGGGTGGACTGTACAGACTCTCGGAGCAGTGGTCCACACGTTCTCTGCATCGCTCTGTTTTCTATGCTCTTTTTTGTCTGTTTTTGCACCCTGTAGATATTCTGTGCCCACACATCTTTTTCCTCACATTCTGTTTCTCCCAGGCCACATTGGTCATGGTGAGGCCCAGAGAGGGCCATGCAGCGCTGCACAGCATGGTGTTTTTGGAGTGCAAATGCAGAGGTAGACGAAAGAGCACAGAAATTGTTTGTGTGTGTGTGTGTGTGTGTGTTTGTGTATTATGCATGAAATGAAGAGTGTAGCCACGCACATGTGTATCAGCGAGATAGAGAGCGGCGGCCCTCAACTGGTGGGTTGCTACCCAAAAGTGGGTCGCGGGTCTTCCTGATGGGTTCATGTACCGTTGGGAACAACACAATGCTTAATGCAATAAAAAAATGCAACTAACCATATAATCGTGCATTGCTAGGATAACAAAACAAGCTTAAAATAGGCCTTCTTAAAACAGGGTTCAACAAAAACACCTTGACTAGCTGTGCATCTCTTGTTGTTGATGTTTGATTTTAAATCTTTACTAATTAGTAATCTATACTAATTACTAATTCGTTCCCTCGTTTTAGTAAATCGTGGCTACGTCATTCTAATTTGTTGCCTAATTTTGGTAAATCATGGCCATGTCTTATTAATCTGTTCCCTCTTTTTAGTAAATCATGGCAACGTTGTACTAATTTGTTCCCTCGTTTTAGTAAATCGTGGCCATGTCTTATTAATTTGTTCCCTCGTTTTAGTAAGTCATGGCCATGTTGTACTAAATGTTTTCCTTTAAGTAAATTGTGGCCATGTCATACTAATGAATTCCCTTGTTTTAGTAAATCATGGCTACACCATACTAATTTGTTCCCTCATTTCAATAAATCGCAGCCCTTGTTTTAGTAAATCATGGCCACATCATACCAATTCGTTCCCATGTTTTAATTAAATCAAAACATGGCCATGATTGAACTAAAACGAGGGGACAAATTCTCAATTAATGGCCACGATAAATGTATTTTTGTCTGCATGTCATGTGTGGGGCTGAGTAGATGATAACCAAGTCTTTCTGACAGAATAATGTGAAAAACAGCCAGGAAAGTGTCACTTTCATTGTGAGTCTGGGCTACCACTGGTCATGTTGGAGGAAGACGATGCAGAGGTCGTTTTAGGACTGCCACCTGTTCAGGCGAGCCGCGAGTCAGAAGTTACACACAGTAACGGGCAGCCGCCTCGGGCCAGTCTCTTCATCTCCCATGTCTCTCTGTCTGTGGTCTGCCACAGAGACAGGAGAATGAAGCCATCACGCCTCCATAGAAAACCAACCCGCGCCCTATTAACAAGTACATCGTAATTGGCTGCAAGGGCTGACAGGCAGTCGACGGCTCTATGAGATGAGGAATATGCTAAAAATACATTCCAGCAGGAGACCGCTGGCCCCCGAAAGCAGACGGATGCCAGACTGATACAAACAACTGAAGGGACCGAAAGCTGCATAAATTAGCTGCCACAATATCCAGCTGTGTGTGTGTGCATATGTGTGTTTTTTTATTATAAATTGTCATGCTGTATCTCAGTTGCGCTCAGTTGAGTTTCATGACCCAGTTTTTACATTGGACATCAAGTGGCTGGTGAACTGGCAGCTGTGTTGTGTATCATTGGAGATGGTTTCTAGCTGATCATTAGCTAGCTTGAACCTACTAGAAACCAATTATCATTTTTCAAAACACAGCTTAGTACTCAGACTGGGTTTGACATGATATATGGGTAGAACTATTTTAAACAGTATTTTGCTATTTTTTTTTAAACACATTTCATATTATTTATTATTATCATAAGTTTCATGTAATTAATTTTAATTTGTCATATAGTTGGGCCTACTGTATATGGTTCTTGGTAATATTAAGACATTTCATTGTGTTATTTTTGTTTTTGTTGATTTTATTATAATTTTAATATATTTTCTATTTTCTATTGATTTATTTTTATTACTTTTATTTATTTGTATTATGATTTTATTATTATTTATTATTATTATTATTAATTAATGCAGCTGTGGACATGTTCTACATTTTTGTTCTTTGTGTTCAACATCTATTAGTCTTCAGCGTCATTTTAATTTTAATTAAAAATCTAAACTATATAAATATAACTATTTAATTAAAATATAGTTGTGTCTACAGTATATGGGTCATGGTAATATTAATAAATGTCATTTTTGGTTTTAAGGTTGTTTTTGTGGACATTTTGTCGCATCAAACAATTAAGTTAATTTATTAACAGAAAAATTATATAACATGACAGGCAGGATCAGAAAATTAAAAATTTTGTAAATATGTAACTGATTGTTTAAAGGTGTTTTAAGATGTTAAAAGGTTACACTTTTTATAAATATTTTAAAACAAGTGTGTATTTTAGGTCTTGTGTTTTTCCTGCCATTTTTATTTAAATTGTTAAAGGTTCTCTGGTATCGCATGACCTTTTACAAGTCTCTTAATGAATATGAGGTCATTAAAGATGCATAAATAATAATAATAAAATAATAATAGGTTAAAATATGTTTTCATGTCACACTGCGGGGCATTTCAACTACCCAAATGACTAAACATTTACCAGATTAACAAGAAGATGGAACAAACATTTCATCTGCCGTGTTACGAGGTGCTGGATGAATGTTAACCAACCGTACTTTAATTTCACACAACACCAGACATGAAAGTGTTTTCTCCTCCATTTGTTGATAAGTCTATATAGTTTGCGCAATTAAGTGAGTAGTTATTTATTGTTCTTTCCCAGCAGCCCCTGACCCAGTTTTCAGTTGTGACCCAACTGATCTTTCCATGCTAAATGGGAACAGAGAAATTGAATTAAAAAATGCATTTTATATCTTCAGTGCGAGTGATAAATACAATTGTCAGAATCTGTCAACAGCTAGACACACACACACACACACACACACACACACACACAGCTCGGCTCTAGATTGAAATCTGGAAACCCATGTGCTTTCTTCCTTCTCTCCTCCAGCCAGGCAGCGTCAGGCAGTCGGCACACATCCTCTTCCGCACATTTCCTCCTTCACCTCCACTGTGCCTTTACTCCTTCCTCTCTCTCTTTATATCCCCTTACCGTCTGCTGCGAGCTCTGTGGAGAATTTGGCCAAATTACCTGTCATAGCTGCGGCTACGTGTAAATAAGGCAGGGAAGCGTGTTGCTTTGTGTCTCTTTCTCTCTCCAGTCGTCCTCCGTCCCTCTCACCTCCTCAGATCACAGCATTTCTCTGTCCATCTCTCTCCGGCCATCCTTCTCTTTGTCCTAAGACGAAGATGTTAGTCTGTCATATTTACATCATCCTGTGAAAGTGAACACACATATAGCCCTGCTCTGAAAATGGGCCACTGACAACCTGTTATTTAGCTGAGGATCCCGAATGAATGAATTACAGCCGCTGCTCTGCCTTCCCCACGTTTTTCTAGACAGATAGAAAGCATATGCGGATCAGGACATATGTGCACAAGTGTTTTGTGTTCTTGTGATCATGTGTAATGAGCAAAAGCCCAAAATGATCATTTTATTGCTTATATGTTACTCTTTTATAGCTCAGGAATTCTCATTTATGGTTTATTGAAGGATTAACTTGGTCTTCCTTAAAGAGGTCATATGATGCGATTTCAATTTTTCCTTTCTCTTTTCCTTTAAAGTCATTTGAAGAAATACAAAATGCAAAAAGGCAGCAGTGATCGACTGATATAGGATATTGGGATATGAATTACATATATAATTACAGATCCTTACACTGTTCAGTGCTGAACTGGCGAGCAATTCCAGCTGCAGTGCTGAACCCTTTAGTCTCTGCATTATCCTGTCCTCTCGTGCATTTGTCTTAAGTGGATGACCAGCCTTTTTGGGGGACTTGAATGAATTAGTGCAATATTCTAGAAATCACAGATTTGGAATGACCAGCTTCTTGTGCAGTGGCTGAAAGGATCGTCCCTCTGGCCTCCGTCAGGACTGTTGCAAGGTTTCGGTCACCTTAGAGCGGCACGCCATCTCACAATCTCAGTGAAAATTATAGAAATGCTGCCAGTTAAATAAGGTTTGTCAGATAATTAAGGAAATTAGCACCAGGTGCCAGATTAACACCAATAACTTGGAGCTATCTGTAAGTGTTCTCTAATTTTGATCAGAGTTCTTTTTCAAATACCTCGTTTAAGTTTTTTTGTACTGTGCTTTAGAATACTATTAATTTATGAAATATGCTTAAAAAACTGCCCTTCTACTCCCGATAACTTCAAATAGCACTAAGCAGTGGCCTTGAAATTTTGGAAATTGTAGATTGTTCTCTAATTTTGTATGTTCTGCTTAATTTAAGCCCTTCTATTCCAGTTTGGATAACTTCAAATAGGACTAAGCAGTGACCTTGAAATTTAGTAAATTGTAGGTTGTTTGCTAATTTTGATCTCCACTGTATATACAGTATGTGTATTTGTATTTAAATAATATATACATATATATTATATAATTTATAAATTCTATATATTATTTATAAAATACTTATATATCCTATAGTATTTCTGTTATTTCTATATTATATATATATATATATATTATACATATACATTTGAGAAGCAGGAGACCGAAGGACAGATCTCTATCTGCTCTCCATTTAATCTCGTTTCTCTCTAGAAGAAGCCATCTTTAAAAAATATCTCATTTGTGGTTTTTCTGTCCTCTCCCACTTCACTCTAAACCTAAATCTGGTTTATCCTTAAAGGTGAAGTGTGTCACTTCACTCATTGGTCAGAAAACAAGTAAACCTACCGTCAAACTCATGCCACTGGACGAGTCTCTCAAACAAACAGACTGCAGTTCTGTTTTCTGCCTGTAGTGGCGCAGGAATTTCACACTTCACCTTTAAGTCTGTTTGTGGTGTAAGTTTGGGGTCATGGCCCTAATTCAGGATTTTAACTTCTCTGCTTTCAAGATTTGCTGTCGGTGTGTGTGGGGGGCTTTCATCCAGTGCAGGTGCTCAACGCTAGAGTTCAATTTCCAGGTTGTAAGGTGTAATCACTCCTTGCTCAAGGGTTGCAGGTGCAACGGGCATGATTTGGAAGCGGGGATGGAAGGAGCCGCGGGAGGAAGCGTACGAGAGCCCTGAGGACCAACAGCCCAATCCACTGAGATTTATTGAGTCCACCCTCCAAAATCACAAGCCAACAGCATCGTGTCATCCTGATAAATGTGGAGGGTGTTTGGGTTATTTCTGGGCTCTTTAAGTCACCGCCGGGGAGCAAACACTCTAGCAACCTTCCTAATTCAAGGACTGTGGTTTTAAAAAGTGACCTACTTCATTCTTCAAAGACCACCGCCTCCCTCGTCGTCTTCACGCGGCGGTTCAGATCTGAGCGAGAGACTGAAGGAAAGAGAGAGCGAGAGAGACGTGCGGATCACAAAGCTGGCTGTGATTACAGAGAGACAGTGAGGGAAATTCACTGAACAGTTGTACAGTATTTTAGTGGAAAATCATGTGTCCTATTCAACAACTGCTCGCAGTCAAACTTGACCAGGGTATTTAGTAGGGCTGAACGATTTTGGGGATCACAAAGCTGTCTTGTGTTTACAGAGAGACAGTGAGGGAAATTCACTGAACACTTGTACAGTATTTTAGTGGAAAGTCATGTGTCCAATTCAGCATGTTAAGTATTTAGTATGTAAGTAAAATGTTTTTATTTAATTTAATTAAATTTTTTAAATGTAACTTTTTTTATTTTCATTTTTATTTATTTATCTTTATTTTACGTAATGTTTATTTTATTTGATTGAGTTTGTGAGTGGTTCAAGCACGAAAGGCTGTGAGGTAAATTCACTAACCAGTTGAATTCAGTGCAAAAACATGCATTCTATTGACAAACTGACCCAGTCAAACTTGATCCAACAATATAAGTCTTATTTTATTATTATAATTTTTTATTATATATATATATACATCCCGATTTAGCATGTTAAGCCATATATTGATTTCATTTAAAATGTAAAAATGATTTAATTAAAAAATTTTAAATAAAATATTAAAATACTTATAAAATAAATAAATCTAAAATTCTAAAATTAAAATAAATATAAAAAATCAGAAAATGTAAAAATATATTTTTTATTTAATTGTATTTTATTTTGCCAATTATCTCAAAACACTGGGCCAATATTAATCTAGCGCTAATATAGAGTTTCATAAACATTCGTTGTTTCAAATGATTTTTGATGTTTGAATTCATGCAAACTTGTGAGACTGCTTAAGTCTTTTTTTTTTTTTAGGAGTAACATCTGAGAAGCAGGAGACCCGAGTCATGCGATTAAAATTAAGTCATAAATTAGGGCACATACACGTCCTTTCAATTCAAATTGGATGTGAATGCACCATATTCAGTGGATCAATTAACACTGAGCTTTAACTGCCTGGATTTTATACTACTTTTTGCCAATTATTTCATTTATTTATTTAACATGATTGAAGCGTCTCTACATTTACAGTAAAATCACCAGATCCGCAGTTGCATCCTCAACAACTCACAATTCACAAACGGCCTGCGAGATTTAGCACAATTTTTTGGCTGTGTTTCTGGCATTATCTGATTTGCATAATTTCTTTAGTGCATCGTGCAATAGCATGCAAATGATGCTAATCTTTCTTCCTCAGTGTTTTTGGACAAATCTTTTAAGTGAAAGAACCATTTGTTTTTGCTTTCCAGGGACTCGAACATTATGTGAAGTGCATGTAAAGTCGGTTTGGTGTTTTTTTCCCCCATCTTCAAAGACGGAGAGCCTGAATTTAGCATGAGCGATGCAGACTTGAAAGGAGCATTTCATTGATTAGATGAGTTTACCGAACAAATTCGCCCTCAGAGTATCACTGAATGAGACGTATTCATAAATGAACTGATTGCAGATGAGACAACTGAACAAATGAGCACGACTGATCAAAGTTGTTCGAGTCTGTCCTGTTTGTGGGCATTTTTGAAACTCATAATTCATTTGTTATTTACAAAATATAGGACAAACTATTAGATCTGCTTTGCTGGACAACAACCTAATGCATAATACTCAAGTCGCATGCATTTATATGAATCTGAATGAATTATTTGGGTGAATCGTTCATTAGGATCAGAGCTGGGTGGATTACTTACAAATTGTAATCCGTTACGGATTCCAAATTACATGACAAAAATTGCAGTTAGTAACGTAATCCATTACATTACATATTTTTGGTAATATAATCGGACTACTTTTTGATTACTTTTGACCTAACTTGTTTATCACATTGATGTAAATAGCATAATCTTGTACACTTTTGAATAAATTATGCCTATTGTGTTAACAATATGCAATCATGTAAAAGTAACTGTAGTCTGATTATGAGTATTTTAAAATGTAATCTAATTACAAGTACTTATTTTTTGGAATCTGATTACGTAATCCAGATTACATGTAATCAATTACTATCCATCTCTTATTAGGATGAATCTAAATCCTCACTACTAATTCTCATCTCTGTATAGTACCTGATTGAGACATGCTGCCCGTTTAGGAAGCCCTGCCCGCTTCTCTGTGCCATTTGGAAGCACATCAGACGCGCTGCATTCAGGGCAAGTGCTGGCCAAGCTTCTGCTGTCCTCCGAGAGCTCTGATAAGATGTTCTGGATAAGTTAATTGTGGATCAGCGGTGCTTGTGATAGGTAAACTCAGAGTTTACAGCGCGTTCAAGCTCCATGAGCCGCTAATTGGCGGATGCCTGAGGCGCAGGTCACAAGAATGGGACGCACATAAGAAATAAGCGTGTGCGTGTTGGTAAATGTAAATTAGGGTTGTCTGGACAATTTTTTAGCAGGATTCTCGATAAGTTTCAATACCACAGAAAAACTGTTTTGACATTGAAAACACAGTTTTATTAAAATAAATCATTTTAAAAGTCTGGAACTCCCTAAGTTTTTAAAATGGGGTTTTGGACAGCATAAATCCTTATAATTTATTGGCATAAATGTACTACAGTCAATTGCAATTATCAGTGAAGACCAGCAATAATGATTTTCTTTTTGATTACATAATAATGGCGATATATTTTCACGTCACACATATTTTCATTTTTATAGATTTACTGAATGATTGAAATCATCGTAAAACAAGGATATATGCTGGTATTGGAGGGCAAACAAACATACAAATGAATAAATAAATCAATAAATACATTTTTGAGATTTCATAAAGGACAACACAAACTATAGAAACATATTTTGTTAAATTAAAATACATATATGAATTAATATATTAATCTATTATACTAAATATATGAAGAGTTCATTTGCAAAAACCGATAACTCAGAACACAAAAATCACGTTTTTTTTTTTGTTTTTTTTTGTTTATTCCAAGTAATATCAATCAAACTGCAGTTGGGTTGTTTTGATTTGTAACGCGCTGCTTTTGCAAGGTTCCGTGAAAGCGTTTCAGTTTTTATTTTCCTTTTTCACCCTAAAGGAGATATCACAGGTTCATCAAGGGCGCTTGTCGGCTTCTGCAGTATAACGTGAACTCGCGATGCCTTGAAAGTGGACAAAACCGGCTTTTTTGACAAAACGGGTTTAGGGTTCAGATCGCGCTATATGTGGAGAATAATGCACGGCAATCAGCTCATTTTTTTTTTAAGTGGCGTTTATCGGTTTTTGCAAATGAACTCTTCATATAGAAATATACATTACACATAGAGATCAACCAGATGTTAAATGCACTGAAGACTATGCCAGTAATTTAAAGACTTTTATAATAAAATGTATAATTTGTTAATTTTACATATATACAGTATAACCAAACCTACGTCCACTTGAAGAGTTGGTCTGAGATTCGATTCTGTGAGCTCCAGGCTGCAATTTATATGAAAGTAACCATTCTAATTTAATGTTACTGGTAACGATTATTATAGTATCATAATTCTTTCCATTGCTGCTTGCCTTTGAATAAATTGCCTTTAGAGAGTAAATTCTGTATCTGACCAAACAATCAACCCAAATGGGAAACCTCAGTCAAGGTACTGAATTGTGTCTGTTTTCTTATACAACCGCCATGCAGACTGGTATTGTTATTTTAGTATGGATTGAAGTGCCAGGCCTTTTGCCATCCGTGGTGTAAATATATATGTAGCCTCCTCAAGGTCACAAACGCATGAGGGAAAACAGAAAGCCCCGACTGCCATGACGGTTCATTTACATAACCCGCGGGTAGCTGCAGGTTTGGTTTTTCATGTCTGAGACTCTGTCACGAGCGGGAAGAGATAGCAAATCACTCCAACACACACACACACACGTATCTGATGTTGTCCTGCAGCAGGAGCGCTCTCATCTCCCCCTGCGGTCTCAGATATGCGCTGGCATCCTGGCCGATGTGCATGAGCCCACCAGCACCAGTGGTCACGCCTGCGCCAGGAGACCCGCTGTTCACCATCCGCCCTACTTTCATCACGTCCCGCATCGGCCGCCAAACCTAACCCAGAGATCACAGACTCACTCGAACACGATACACGTCTCGCTTTGAGTAAAGACCACTGGATTCATGTCTCTTGGCTGTGGAACAAAACATTTCTTTGCTTTCTCAGCTACTGTAGGCCTAAAAATATTGACTATTCATACTATACTGTATCTGTGATTTTACTGGCATTTCTAAAATATTGTGATGATTTTAATGTGCTTTATATTTGGTCATAAAGAACATCATAAGACTAGGGGGGTTTTTGTGTTTGCATTTTGGGATTTTTTCCAGTTCAGTTCAAATCAGTTCAAAACTATCAATTTCAATCAAATTGATTCAAAACTTGAACAACAAACTGATTAAAAACTTAACTTGAATGATTCATTTATGTGAATCAGTTCAAACTGTCCATTTCAATCAATTAATTCAAACCCTGACAATAAAATCAATTCAAAACTTGACCAATGAACTGATTCAAAACTTGAACTGGAATGATTCATTAATGTGAATCAGTTCAGATTATCTTTGTGTGATTGAATGGATTTTAAATTTAAGCATTGAATTGATTCAAAACTTAAACTTGAATCATTCATTTGTGTGAATTAGTTCACACTGTCCTTTTCAATCAACGATTTCAAACCCGGACAATTGAATTGATTCAAAACTTGATTAATGAACTGATTCAAAACTTTAACTTGAACGATTCCTTCACGTGAATCAGTTCAAATAATCAGTTTAATTGAATGACTTTAAAATTTGTTTGGCTGAAATTATGTTTCCCCTGATTGAAATAAGGAGTATAGTTAAAAGGCTGAAATATGTTGAGATATATAGCTATTTCACCTAGCCCTATTCTCACCAAAACAGACAGAAAAAGTGAGAACGTGAAGAGCAGTGAAACCCAAATGCTTCATCCATATTGCTTCAGACAGAAAAATGCAATCAGCTCGTTTCTCCATTCCAGCGAACGTGTTTCCTAATGAGCTCCAAGTGAAATTCCCTGCCATGCCATGCTGGCTCTTACATTGTATTATTCCACATCCATTTATCCAGCTCCGTCACAAGCATGCCTAAGAATGTATGTGGCACTATGACAGTGATGCTATCATAACAGAGCAGCTGCCATTCGATTGGATGATGGATAATATAGAACGAACATGGCTCGAATCAAGAACAAGATGCTTTTTCGCAGGCCTGTGGAAGGAGGCTGAACACCGCACAGCTTGAGCTGAATACTGAGTATGTGTGCGTCCACAGTTTTATATATGACTGTTTCTTCAGCCAAGGACGCTTTTGGCACTGTTGACTTTTAGGAAATAAACTCCCTTGACACTCCCACTAGTTTATGACATTTAGTTACTAACAATGTCTGAGGTAGACTGAAATGTCATGTAAATTTTTACCACAGTGTCATTTCCACCACATATCAGTATTACTAGCATTTTGTGGTGGGAATGATATTTAAAAAAAAATAGTAAAAATAAAATGGCCTACTTTTTATGCTACACTACAGCCAAATCAAAGTTTACAACTAGTATTTTATATATTTTAAATACAAATAATATTTTTACACTTTTTGCATAATTTGGAAAAATTACAGCTTGATTGCAAATTATGCAAAATATAAATATTCTTGTGTGATTTTTTTTTTATTTAGATAAAATTTGATTTAAAGTTTTTGATAATTTTTATATATAAATTGATTTATGCATATGTATATATGTATATGTGTGTGTACATGTATAAATTAATTTTTATATTTAATATAATAACTGTAATATTAAATGAACTGATTCAAAACTCGAACAACTCGGCAATGTCTCAGTTGTCACAGAAATATTTATGGAATTCTTCAAATATATGTAGGCAAATCCTGATGTTATTTATTAGTACATTGGCTGAGATCTGGTAATGGACAGGCAGGTGTAACTGGTACGGGACTTCGTTGATGCGCCTTGCTACGGGGAAAGGACCTATGTACCGGGGACTCGGCTTCCTGCTGGGCCGCCGGAGGCGGATGTCCCGGGTGGATAACCAGACTTGGTCCCCCTGGCTGAAGTGGGCGAGAAAGCAGCGATAGAAATGTGCAAACCCCAAGAATCTCTGCATCTCTTTGATGGTAGTCGGTTGGGGCCATTTCCGAACGGCATCCACCTTCCTCTGGTCCATTTGCACCCCTGCAGGGGTGATGATGTAGCCCAGGAAGTGAACGGTGGATTGGTGAAACTCACATTTCTCTGCCTTGAGATACAGGCGGTGTTGGCGGAGGCGTTGTAGTACTTGGGTGACATGGTTACGGTGTGCTTCGAGGG
>NW_015554362.1:2297613-2299229 GCF_001515605.1 Sinocyclocheilus anshuiensis
ATGAGGTTATAGGCGCTCCTTAGATCCAGCTTGCTGAAGACGCGGGCCCCGCGGAGCTCCTCCAAGGCCGCAGGGACCAGAGGAAGGGGATAGGCGAACTTCACCATCTGGTCATTGAGGGCCCGGTAATCGATGCACGGTCTCAGACCCCCATCTTTCTTGGCCACGAAGAAGAAGCTCGACGCTGCGAGTGAGGTGGACGGGCGGGTGAACCCC
The DNA here is from genome assembly GCF_001515605.1 of Sinocyclocheilus anshuiensis. Classification (NCBI taxonomy): domain Eukaryota; kingdom Metazoa; phylum Chordata; class Actinopteri; order Cypriniformes; family Cyprinidae; genus Sinocyclocheilus; species Sinocyclocheilus anshuiensis. Next base: position 2,297,830 of record NW_015554362.1, read on the forward strand.
TGTTGCAAGGCTTCCTGAAAATACTCCTCCATAGCGGCTCTCTCCGGGATCGACAGTGGATAGACGTGTACTTTGGGTAATTGGGCCCCAGGCAGCAGGTCAATGGCACAGTTCCATGGCCGGTGAGGTGGAAGGTGAGTGGCAGCAAGCTTGCTGAACACGTCCTGGAACGCCTGATATTCGGGAGGAGGATCCGGACCTCCAGGAGATGGTTGGCTGATGCTTGGCGAGCCAGGGGCGCCCCAGGACGATGTCCACGACGGCCTCCTCCAGCACCAGTAGAGAGATCTGTTCGGTGTGGAAACATCCAATCCGTAGAACGACCTCGGGCGTGCGGTGCCGCACCAGCCCCTTGCCCAGCGGCTTTCCCTGTACAGTGGTGATCTGGTAGGTCGTGGCACGTGGCATTTGGGGAATTTGTAACCCGCGAGACTACGGGAGGAGATGAAATTCCCCGACGCTCCGGAGTCCGGAGTCCTTTTGACTGGAAAGGATTGGGTGTGATACATTAGAATAACATTTATATGAGGCATGCAAGACACATCAGGAGTGATCTGGATAGTACTCACCGCTGGGCGTGGTGGACGAATGGGACAGGTGCGGAGCTGGTGCTCATTGGATCCACAGTAGAGACATAGGCCACGGGTGAGTCTCCGAGATCGTTCCGTGGACGATAGGTGGTAGCTATCCGTGATCATGGGCTCTGGTGCTGGAGCGGAGAGGCTGGGTGAGGCAGCGGCAGCGGGTCTCGCTTCCATATGGCACGCGGTTAGGTGCTGGGAGATGCGAACCGCCTTCTGGAGGAAACTGTCGAGGCCCACGGTGTCATCATAGATGGCCATCTGTTGGCGTAAGCCCGGGTTGAGGCCTCGCCGGAACACCGAGAGCAGGGCGGCCTCGTTCCAGCCGCTGCTGGCGGCGAGAGTGCGGAAGCGCAGCACATACCCGTGGATGGATAACTCGGCTTGCCGCAGTTGAAAGAGCTCCTCATGCACGGTGACCTCCGTGGTCGATTGGCCGAATACCTCCCGGAAGTGTTTCACAAAGCCATCCAGCGAGTGAATCCACAGGCTCTGTGAATTCCACAAGGCTTCGGCCCACTGCAAGGCTCGTCCAGACAGCAATGAGATAATGAACGACACCTTGGCCCACTCGGTCACAAACAGGTGTGGTTGCATCTCCAGGTAGAGGGAACATTGCAGCAAGAACCCGCTGCAGAAGGCTGCCTCACCCGAAAAGCTTGCTGGCCGGGCCATGGGACAGGCGTGTGGGGAGGCGGTGACAGTCCGGATGGGTAAGGGTTCCGGTGAGGATGTGCTCCGAGAATCCATGAGTCCGTGTTGTAATCCGTTTAATTTTTAAGGGCTGGTCTTCTGTCACATCCGGGACAAAGAGGCAAA
>NW_015554362.1:2299816-2300229 GCF_001515605.1 Sinocyclocheilus anshuiensis
CAATTTGAGTTGAATTACTGAAATAAATTAACTTTTCCACGACATTCTAATTTATTGAGATGCACCTGTAGATAGAAATAATAAAATATTTGATATTAGTTAAAAAAGCAAAACCGTGTGAAAAACATGCTTTTATTATTTTTAAACAATAAATTTTCTTTTTTTATTAATTTTTTACTTTGTTTATTAATCATTTGTCATTGAAATGGCTACAAATGGCTGTTTGGTTGAAAATTATGGTTTCCCTGATTGAGAAAACAACAACAAAAACATTTATGCCATTTAAAAACATAAATATAAAAATATATATTGAATATTGTTAAAAGGCTGAAAATATATCAGTGGCGGCTCGTCGGGGGAGGCAGGGGAGGCACAGCTTCCCCATAATTTTGAGGTGAAAATGGGAGGACGAT
>NW_015554362.1:2300486-2305333 GCF_001515605.1 Sinocyclocheilus anshuiensis
TCTGTGTGCATTTAATTTATTTAATACACGAGTTTCACAATTTTAGTTGAATTACTGAAATAAATGAACTTTTCCACGACATTCTAATTTATTGAGATGCACCTGTAGATAGAAATAATAAAATATTTGATATTAGTTAAAAAAGCAAAACCGTGTGAAAAACATGCTTTTATTATTTTTAAACAATAAATTTTCTTTTTTTATTAATTTTTTACTTTGTTTATTAATCATTTGTCATTGAAATGGCTACAAATGGCTGTTTGGTTGAAAATTATGGTTTCCCTGATTGAGAAAACAACAACAAAAACATTTATGCCATTTAAAAACATAAATATAAAAATATATATTGAATATTGTTAAAAGGCTGAAAATATATCAGTGGCGGCTCGTCGGGGGAGGCAGGGGAGGCACAGCTTCCCCAAAATTTTGAGGTGAAAATGGGAGGAGGACGATTTAATGTTAATAAAATTCACAATTCATTTCAGTTCATATCTCAGAACGTGTATTTTTTGTTTGTAATTTCACAGCTGTAATACCATAACATGTTACTGAAGTTGGAAAGTGCCGCTTTTCTATCGCGAATGTGCCGAATCTGCTGATGTAATTACAACTGCTAAAGATAGAGAAGGGGAGGGGGAGGCCGGGGGAGAGCTGAGCTTTCGTGCCTCCGTTGGTAAAAAAAATTAGCCAATCAGCATCGAGTGTTCACTTTCAGCTCTGAGGAGTGTTGAGAAAAGAAACCTCGTAGAGGAGACTAGCCTCCCTTCTGATATCAACCAATCATCATAGAGACGTAAATTCCATGATGTTAGTTTGAACGTCTGCCGCTGCGCTGATAATGTACCAAGTACTTATGATGAGTAGCGATATTGAATATTTGATCGCCAACAGATAGAAATAATAAAATATTTGATATTAGTTAAAAAAACAAAACCGTGTGAAAAACATGCTTTTATTATTTTTAAACAATAAATTTTATTTTTTTTATAAATTTTTTACTTTGTTTATTAATCATTTGTCATTGAAATGGCTACAAATGGCTGTTTGGTTGAAAATTATGGTTTCCCTGATTGAGAAAACAACAACAAAAACATTTATGCCATTTAAAAACATAAATATAAAAATATATATTGAATATTGTTAAAAGTTTCAGCTCTGAGGAGTGTTGAGAAAAGAAACCTCGTAGAGGAGACTAGCCTCCCTTCTGATATCAACCAATCATCATAGAGACGTAAATTCCATGATGTTAGTTTGAACGTCTGCCGCTGCGCTGATAATGTACCAAGTACTTATGATGAGTAGCGATATTGAATATTTGATCGCCAACAGATTTGCCAAGCTGTCATTCAAACAGTATATACAAATGTAAAAAAAAAGGGAAAACACGCCTAACTGGATATAGGCTACAGCAGTCGTGGCCTAATTAAATGTCACAACAGGCAGCTCTCTTTTATCACAGATTTTTAAGAAGGGATGGATGTTTTCTTCAAGTGATAGGCCAGGTCAGTGAAATTATATTATCTTGCTGTATGCGTGTCGTTTTCTTTACGTTTTCTGACTAAAAGCAACCAAAAAGCCATTTTAAAGTGGTTAAGCAAATAATAATAATCGGCAGGGATCCCAGACCAATACAATTAGTGTGCCTCCTCTATTTTAAAACCCAGGAGCCGTCACTGAAATATATATACGTAATGAAAAGGACGCCAATTTACACACACACACAAACACACACAGAAATATATATTTTTTTTTTAAAAGAGCAAACTTTTTGTGAAACATAAAAGGCAAGAATATTTTTCTTTAGTTTTAATAAAAACTGAAGAAAGTTGAAGAAACACTCATATTTGTTTGTGTTACTTGTGTAAAATTGTGTGGTGGAGGCGGCCAGGCCTTGGCTATTGAAACTGTTATTGTTTATGCTCTGTTGCTCAAGAATTCTTGTTTTTTTTCCCTGTCCTTCTTTCTTTTTTATATTTTGGCTTAAGTTATAGGACGAGGCTCCAATAGAGCTCTGAATATCTGCGATGGGTCTCTGAAGCTGATTGAATTCTGTTGCTTGTTTCCAGAGTGTGAGCAAAAACATGCATTTCTCCGCCAACTGCTGAAAGTACATCCATTCTCTCACTTCGCACCTAATTTCTAATGTAATATTAATGTGATGAGATCCTCTATAATGTGTGACGTCTGTGACGTAACCATTTTATGAGCGCTAGTGTTACGAGAAGTGCACTTTGCATCTAGCACGGCCTGAGAAGCTACAAACCAGGTTAGTTTTGTAAATTAAATGGAAACTGTGTTTGTTGCTGAAGATTGGAGGTGTGCTATTGATTCAGATGCTCTCTTTAAATGAAAACGCTCATGCCATTATAAATGACTGTGTTTTGCCACACATCGTGATCGCGCTACTACTGAAGCAGTCAGCTGTTACAATGCACAATGAAATCTAATGTGTAATGGGAAAACACTGGCTGTGTTCCAAAATCATAGTGAGCAGTATTGCTGTATATTGCCTCTATAGACACATCCTGACTGTCACAAACTCACAGAAATTACCAGTTTTGGAACGTGGAGAAGCTCTGTCCACTTTTGTCTCTTTTTAAAGTATTTAATGTGACTGCCGAGAATATTTTTTACACAAATTTAGACTAAATATGCAAAATAACCATGTTTATGTTTATTTTCATAAACTCGCTGAATTAATTGTGCAGTGTGATGAGGTCATGTGACAATATTGTAACAACTTTTTGAAATGTTTATTGCATAATGCATTGTGCTTTACATATTTTAATATTTTAATATTATTATTTTTTTTTGTTTTGTTACATTTAAATAGCTTGTAGTATACATACTAAAACCATTCAAATGGTTCAAAAGTTTGGGATCAGTAAGATTTTCTTTTTATATTTTTGTCTCTTCTGCTCGCCACGGCTGCATTTATTTGTTCAAAAATACAGTAAAAACAGCAACATTGTGAAATATTATTGCAAATAAAAATATCTGTTTTTTTTTATATATTTGAAAATGTCAATATAATCCTGTAATTTATTCCTGTATTTCCTCTTTTCCTGCATTTATGGTGCTCATTAAATATTTATTTTTATCAATTTTTAAAACTATTTAAACCTGTCTTCTGTCATGTAATAAAAAAAGCCAATTGTGACGTTGTATCTCACAATTCTGTGTTTGTATCTCGCAATCTCGCAAGAGTTTATATAATAATTATCAGAATTGTGAGAGCTATAGATACATATAAACTCTATAGATATAAACTCAAAATTGTATTTGTAATTTTTGTAATTTTTTACTGTGGCGGAAACAAGCTTCCACAGAAAACAATTTAAGGTTTTTGTTGTAAACATTTATTTATTTATTCATTCATTCATTCATTCATTCATTCAGAATTGAATAAAATAAAAATAAAAAATTCACAAGTACAAACATTTAAATTGTAACAAAAGTTTTGTAGCATTATAAGGGTCTTTACTGTCACTTTTGATAAATGTAATGCAGAATGCTAATGCTAAAATTATTCATTCATTCATTCATAAATAAATAAATAACTAAAGTCTTTAAAAAAAAACTTTTGAATGGTAGTGTATAAGTTAATATTTTATTCTGAACATACCGTCTAAATTTGAAATAGCCTACTAGCATACTATCATACTACTTGCTATTGACACATAAAGATAAGTACAGTATGCTAGTATGCTATTCAGAAATTCTGCAAGCCACTTCTTTATTTGCCATCTTGGATGCCATTGGATGTTTTTTTTTTTACTGAACTTCGCAATGCATTCTGGTATTGCATTGCGAAAGATGCAAGCTGTTTCCTTAAAATTTGGCAAAAGAAGTTTATCTTACAAGTAAGTGTGATCATACCAGCATTAGCATATGGTGCCTTAAAATGCTTCCTACATAGACAACACACTAGGTTCATGCATAATTTTAGCTAACCATGTGCCTGTAGAGACTCTGTAAGGTCTGAAATCTCGGTCCTGTGATCTCTCTAGCATGACTTCCTAATCCGTCTTGCTCTGTCTTAGCGTGAAGTGCTACATCACTTCATTCGTCATGCTTAATTAAATCTGTTTCACCAGTAATACAGCATCTCATTCATACTCATACCCAACAACATTTTAAAACAGCGGGGCACGGGCTAATAGATGCGGCCTCTGCGGTCGAGAGCGGGGGGCTGCCGCTCTCTGGACCGCGTTTAGCTCTGTTTTTAATTAAGAGACACGTGTGGCACATCAACAGGGCCGTAATCCCTCTGAGGACATGTTAGCTGTCCCTGTGGGACGCCGCATGTTATGTGTGCCCATCCCAGACTGCATGCGGAGACAGAGAAAGATGTGGAATGACTGCTGTTTTGAAAAGTGTCCTGCCATATTATTAGTGTAATAGGGTGAGTGGGAGGGCAGGAGAGAAAGAGATGAGAAATACAGATGTGTTTTGTTTTGTTTTTGTTTTTGTTTTGTTTTGTTTTGTTTTGTTTTGTTTTGTTTTGTTTTATTTTATTTTATTTTATTTTATTTTATTTTATTTTGTGTTGTGTTGTGTTGTGTTGTGTTGTGTTGTGTTGTGTTTTTTAATAAATTAATCATTTTATTCAGCAAGGATGCATTAAATTGTTCAAAAGTGACAGTAAAGACATTTATGTTACAGAAGAGTTCTGTTTCAAATAAATGCTGTTCTTTTGAATTTTTTTATCATCAAAGTACTCTAGAAAAAAAAATGCATCACAGTTTCCACAAAATATAAAGCAGCACGATGAGTTTTCGACATTGATAATAATCAGAAATGTTTCTTGAGCAGCAAATCAGCATATTAGAATGATTTCTGAAGGA
>NW_015554362.1:2305343-2305706 GCF_001515605.1 Sinocyclocheilus anshuiensis
TGAAGACTGGAGTAATGATGCTGAAAATTCAGCTTTGATCACAGGAATAAATTACATTTTAAAATATATTCACATAAAAGATAATATTTCACTTTTTTATCAAATAAATGCAGCTTTGGTGAGCAGAAGACTTCTTTAATAAATAAATGACTTTTTTGTATTTTGTATGATTTCAGATGGCTTTGAATGTAGCACACACATCGTATGAACTACATTTATGGGTAAATATGTTGATAAAGAGACAATTTTAGGATATTATTAGCATTTGATAAAGGTTCTTACAGGAACACAAAATCAGGGCCGTTTCTAGCCAATTTGATGCCCTAGGCGAAATCCCTATTGAACTACATTTTAATTATATAT
>NW_015554362.1:2305875-2339208 GCF_001515605.1 Sinocyclocheilus anshuiensis
GCCCTAGGCGACCGCCTAGCTCGCCTATGCCTAGAAACGGCCCTGCACAAAATATTATATTTTGAGAAATTTCTCAGGTTTTTTGTCCATGCAATGGAAGTCAATGGACTCCAATGTTTTTGTGTTCTGCATACAAGTTTAGAAAGACATGAGGGTGAGCAAATGACGAAAGAATATTCATTTTGGGGTGAACTTTCCCTTTAAGCTGCTAGTGACGTTCTGGATTGTCCTGAGTGCTGCATTAATGGTTTCTAATGTTCAAGTATTGTGTAGAAGCAAAACACCAGAGACCGTATCAGAAGGAGGAAACCGCTGGTGTCATTATTGCTGTCAGATTTGATTGCCAATGTGTTATTGGACCCAAAACCTTGGACAGAAAATAGCTGTTCGGGAGCGTTGCCAAGTTGGCTGCAGTAAGTGTTTCCTAAAAGCAATGGTTCTCGACCTCATTGTCCACAACAATATTTGATACCAGCAATATTTGATGATCATGATTTTTAAAAATGTTTTACACTTAAAAAACAATTGTAGAAATTGCTAGCAAATTTCACAAACAATTAGAAAGAAATGGTACACTTTAAAAATAAATCCACTTATTTAAACTTAAAACGTAAGTTCAATTGTCTTATATTTTTAAGTATAATCAACTTGGATGTAAAAGATATTTCAGCTTAAAATACATTAAACTGACTTAAAAATCAAGTTGAAATTCGTATATAAAAAAAGTTGAAATTGCTGAACTTATTTTGATGAGTTGAAGTAATGTAAAAATGTATATTCATAAATGCACATAGTGTTTTATTTGTCTTTTTTTTTAAATCATATTTCCAGGTCTATAAATAATAATTAAATCAACTTAAAATTGGTTGAGAACCATTTCATTCATTTGCTTTTGTATACAAATTAATTTTGCATTAAGCTACGATTCTTCCTGTTTTATTTTAGTATCCGTGAGATACTATTGTATTGTTTATTAATATTTTAAGCCAGTTTTTATTTTTATTTTTCTGTTTTCATTTTAATTTTAGTTCAAGTTTTAGTAATTTTGATGTGTTTTTGTTATTTTTAGTTTTTATAGTTATTTTGTTTTATGGTTATTTAGTATTTAATTATATAGTTAATATACATTTTTATTTCAGTTTTTGTTATTTTAGTACAATTTTAGTAACTTTAGTTAAATTAGAATGCAAAATGTTGCCTTGGCCACTAGCTGAAATAAAGTTTTTATATTTTATTTTGTTAATGTTTGTTTTATTTCAAGTAATGAAAATGTTTTTTTTTTCTTCATGGTTTTAGTTTCAGTTTTCATTTTAGTTAAATCTCATTTAGTCTTTACTCACACTCGTCTCATGTCATTTCAAAACTGTATGATTTTATGCCATCAGGTATTTTTTCATACAGTGGATGTGAATGATTACAGTAGCTGTCGAGCTCCAAAAAAATGACAAGAACACCATAAGTATAGTGCATCGTGCAAAAAAAAATCTTACATTTATGTTTTTTTTTCCATTAACTTTTCCCCTCCATCGTAGCTCATTTCAGACAAGCACAAATATGTGAATAGCATTTAACAAAACTCGACATTTTAACAATCCTACAACCCAAAGGGAGCAAAATGTCTGTAAAAAATGCATTTGTTAGCTGCGAAGAAAGCGAGGGAGAGTCGAGTTAAACACAGATGGAAAATAATTTCCAGATTTTCCCTCGCGGCACTTCGGGCTGCAGAAATAAATATGATGTCTAGAAATACATCCAGGTGGTTTCGTGGAGATGCATAAAGGTACAAAACAGAAGCATGATGTTCTACAGCAGCAACATACAGAGAGCTTGAACAAGTGAAAGATGGGACTGGTTGAGCGCAGAAGCCTGGCTTGACTCATGCATTATTGCTGACCTGTATTGATTGAGCGGGGGCAGAAATGACGGTGAGAGATAGACGAGCATTAGAGAATAGAGAGAGAGAATGTGGGGGCTTGAAAATGAGAGGATGTTGACACTGCTGTTAAACATATGAGTCATCAACCTTCCCCCCTCAGTCATTAGCATGAACGGCAGGAACAAGAAATAAATGGGTCACTCAGACTGACAGAAAACACTTGTGCGCTCCTACAGATGAACGCACCGCATGTTTTAGGGACTGAGCTGCGAAGGTGTGCTCCTGTATCTTAATATGTGCTTTTGTTTTATTTTCAAAGAAAAAAATGATGTAAATATCCTTAAAACAAGATGCATTGAGTTGAGAAGCAAGATTGCATAAGATAGTGTGTTATGACATGTTGAGTTAAGTTTATTTTTTCTGACCCCGTTGGCAAATTGTTAAAGATTTATCCTTGAAACAAGAAAAACAACAATTTGCCAGTGGAGGGAGAAACATACACTTGATTCAGGATAGACTACCGTTTAAATCTTTAGGGTTGGCAGGATTTTTTATTGTTTTCATAAGAAGTCTCTTCTGTATGGAAGCCCATTTCCGCCACTGAATACAAAAAAAAACTTGCAATTCTGACTTTTTCTCGCAATTCTGACTTTTTTTCTCACAATTGCTAGTTTATATCTCGCAATTCTGACTTTATAACACGCAATTGCGAGTTATAAAGTCAGAATTACGTGATATAAACTTGCAAACGCAAGTTAAAGTCCAATTTTGAGGGGAGGAAAAAGACTGATATGTTCTCAGGATTGCGAGTTTAGGCTATATCCCACAATTCTGACTTTATAACTCGCAATTGCGTGTTATAAAGTCAGAATTGCGAGATATATACTCGCAATTGCGAGAAAAAAAGTCAGAATTGCGAGTTTGTATCACGCAATTATGAGAAAAAAAGTCAGAATTGTGAGATAAAAAGTCGCAATTACCTTTTTTATTTTTTATTCAGTGGCGGAAACTGGCTTCCATACTTCTGCTCACCAAGGCTGCATTTATTTGAAAAAAAAAAAAAAAAAAACCTTAAAACTGCAACATGAAGGAATATGCTACATTTCTAAAAATCTGATGAAGAAACAAACTCCTCTACATCTTGGATGACCTGAGGCCGAGTACATTTTCAGCAAATGTTCGTTTTTGGGTGAAGTATTCTTTTAAATTGCCTCAGATCATATTCAGAAAACCCTTCAAAACTCTAAACTAAATAGTTTTTTTTTTTTTTTGCAATTCATCTTAATGAAACCTTAATGAAGACTTTAAATAGTACAGAGGCATTATCTCGGCAATGCATTTATTGCCGAGATAATAGAATAGGCCTTTCTATTGCATGATGAGCCGGCCGTCCGGCGCAGGACATGCAGGTGCAGCACGTCGGCTCTTGGCAGGGTGCAGAATAAATCAGAGCCTACACCCTTGTCAAATGAATCTCGCTTGAGAAATTACTAGCACGTCCTGCAGCTCTGGTTCGCGAGCTCTGGTCATTAGATCGTCTGTTTATGTGAAACGGATGAATAAAGGCCAAAATCAGTCTGTACTTACTGAGACTTCTTTCAGGTTGTGGTGTGAAATATGTTGATTCATAGCAGATAGAAAGCGTGAGATAATGACCACAGTCCTCCTGACTAATCTTGAATATGATCTGACCATTAATAAATGCAAGAATTCCAATTAAATATTCCTCTCATTTCATTATCAATAATCACACCCCGCTTAATGTGTTCACAGCGTGCTGACACACACCAATGCACCTTAGATGCATGTAAAAGCATGGCGGAGATGCATATTGGTATGCTTTGAAGAAAAGACAGTATCAGATTAAATCCACAGACTTTTGTTGTTGTTGTTTTTTTTTTGTGGTAGATTTTTTGGGGAATCTACAGAATTCTGCAGAATTTGAGCATGCAACTTGCTTTTTTTTTTTAAAAGGAACTGGTGCTTTTATTTATCAGGAATGCATAAAATTGGTCACAATTGACAGTCAAACTAAAATGTATCAAAAATGTAGCACAGTTTCCACAAAAATAGGAAGCAGCACAACTGTTTTCAACATTTGATAATAATAAGAAAAATGTCTTATTCTTAATGATCACTGAAATAAATTACATTTTAAAATATATTCAAATAAAAACGAAATATTTCACATTATTACTGTTTTTACTGGGTATTTTTGATTAAATAAATGCACTCTTGGTGAGCAGAAGGATCTTAAAAACATTTGAAAAATCTTACTGGCACCAAACTTTTGAAGGGGAGTGTGTATATTATGAAATGTCGATTTTGTTTTGTTTTAGGATTTTTTTTATTTTGAAGATTTTTTTTATTTCTTATTTTTTGAAATTCTTAATTTGTTATTTTGTTGGAAATTCAACAATAGAATGTTTTATTTTCTTTTATTCATTTTGCAGACACTTTTATCCAAAGCAACTTGTTTGAAATAAATAATAAATAATCATGTGGTATAGTTTTTTTTGTTTTGTTTATCCAATAAGATGTAATACTCAAGAAGTAAAATATATTATCTCATTTGATTATTTTAACTTTTTATTTGGAACTTGATGGACACAAACCAAATTATCAAATTATTGTGCTCCGCCCAGGCAGAAATCATAATTAAATTAGCCAAACACACAAGAAGCGTGGGATGTGTGCAACTTTGTAAATGTCTCGCGGACATCAGCAGAGCTTTCAGTGGGCGCAGATTTCACCCACTTCACTAAAACACAGTGTAAACAAACTGCTGACTTAAACAAGTAAGAAAACAACCGATTGGTTTCCTAGATATGCCAAGTGTTACCTGAAGGAAGCTGCATTATCTTTCCCATACATCTTTCTGCAATAAAGGGATTATAAAAGCGTAGGTGGCGATGCTTAGCAATGGAAAGCAAGCTATCGATCGCACCTCGACTGACGACTAATCAGCGCGGGTTCAGTCCTTGCCCCGGCCTTGCCAGTGCCACGCGGCTGGAGCCGTCCCTCAGGTGTCCGCTATCTGATCGCCCCCATTGATTATCCCAAGGAGAGTGTGACATTCAGAGCACACAGCGCTGCCATCCTCCAAATGAGATGCTAAAGGTGCACGGCACCGACAGAGACCCAGACCCTGCAGTCAATTACCATCAAAGAGAAGCCGCTGGTTTCTGCAGTGCGCCGAGGGTGGACGCTCCTGATTGTCGGAGGCAGCGGAGCAATAGGGTTTCCCGTCTCTGGGGAGCTTTGTTCCGAGAGCTGCCGGGAACGTCGCGAGGGAGGATCTCGGCACAGCTGTGGAGTAATACTCTAGGATGCACTCCAAAGCACCAGTCGATACGCAGATCTTTACTGAATCTGTTGTTATTTGTCTCGCAGGGTTCTGAGGGAATAAGGAATGGCGGCGTGCCCGATTTTATATCTGGTGTTCTTAAAAATTTAACATTCAAAACAAGAAAAGACATGATTTACACAGTGGTAGTACAACACTATTAACCCTGTAAAGCCTGACATGAAAAAATATGAAAAATTTAACATTATTATATTATATTATATTATATTATATTATATTATAGTTTTATATAGCTATATAACTATATAAGTTGATCAGTGTATTTACTGATCAATTTAATGCATCCTTGCTGAATTAATTATTAATTAAAAAAAGAAGAAAAAAAGTAGTGTATATAGATGAGCAGGTGATTTCCAGTATTTAAGTATTTATTTATGTATTTACTTACTTTGTTGGTAGTGGTAGAGCACTATTAAACATGCGAAGCCCAACATTTGAAATAATAGTAAGAAAAATAAAATATTTTGTAGCATTATAAATGTTTTTAGCATTACTTTTGATCAATTTAATGCATCCTTGCTGAATTGAAAAGTATTAATTTATTTCTTAATTTCTTTAAAAAAAAAAAAAAAAAACAGCAGGTAACTTCCAGTGTTTATTTATTTATTTATGTATTTAACAGAACAGTTTATTGAGCATTTAGACAAAATTAAATTAAAGTTTGCATATGTGTTTTTTTGTCGAGTATCATATTTGATACATCAGGCTTTTATATAGTATGACAGAGTGAGGATATGGAGGAAAAAACAGCTCAGTTTTATTCAGAGGCCCAAACTGAGCAAAAATAGCAGTTTGGTGCAGATGCTCATTAATATGGCCAAAAAGTAAGAAGAAATTCTGATAGCTTGCAATGGGAATCATTTACATCTTAACAATATAGCAGATAAATGATATAAATAATCAGTCGTCACTCTATATCTTCAATAATATGTGTTCGTAAGATGATATTTAGTGTTTAGTTTTATGTTCCAAGCATATAAAAAAATGCAATACAGTGATGACAAATAAACGCTCCTCAAAAGCCTGATGATCATATTTAAGACTCTCTGATTTTTCTAATAGATGATGTCTGGCTAATCAAGTAAAGCAAAACTGCTTCAATCCAGTAAGTGTGCATACTTAAATATAAAAGTTATTCTTACGTTTACTTTATAAAAATCAGTAAATATTTCACAGCGAAAAGACACGTGAAGCACAAGCTGAAGGTGGTCATTTTTACAGTGATACTAAAAGACCTTTTATTTGCCAAAAAACTCTAAACCATCAATCAGACGACAGAAGGCATGTAGTAGATTGTGTGCAACAGGTTTTTGATCATGCTAATCATTCGACGCTTTAGAAATGTGCACATCAAGTATAATACAGCAGGCTTTTCTGGGTTAATTGTAGTATAGAGCACTGTTCTGTAAATGCATTAAGTCCTGATTGGGATCGATTAGGTGTGTTTGTCTGGATGTGTTACAGAAGCTCATGTGTTCAGGATGCTCACATCACGAAGCGCATTGTGATTCTGAGCCGTTTGTGAGATCAGACTCTTCTTATTGATTTAATTTTGCTTTTATGTTAGATGTGATGCCAGCAGCACTCAAACCCCCGACTGTTATTTTGCTGGCTAAAAGGTCGAAATCAATAATGAAGATTCAGCAAGTAGCACATCAAGAAATGTAGGTTTAGTTACGGTATTCAGTGAAGTCAAAACAAGAGAGTGTTGTGGAAAAATAATACCGCATTCTCAGACATTTCTACACTTTTGGATCATAGGTACGATTTTTTTATGTTTTTGAAAGAAGTTTCGTCTGCTCAGCAAGACTGCCTTTAGTTGAACAAAAATACAGTAAAATTGTGAAAATTGTGAAATAATAATAAAATTTAAAATAACTCTTTTCTATTTGAATATATGTTAAAATGTAATTTATAGCTGTGATCAAATATGAATTTTCAGCATCATTACTCCAGTCTTCAGTCTCACATGATCCTTCAGAAATCATTCTAATATGCTGATTTGCTGCTCAAGAAACATTTCTGTGTTTTAAATGATTTATTAATGAATGGAAAGTTCAAAAGAACAGCATTTATTCAAAATAAAAATATTTTGTAACATTATAAATATCTTTACTGTCACTTTTGATCAACATAATGCATCCTTGTTGAATAAAAGAATTAATTTTATTTATTTATTTTAAATTCACACTCTTAATATGGCTGTAATTGAATGTTTACTGCACAAAATAACTTTTAAACGTTTAAACAGTTTAAAAGTTATAATTATAAAGTTCTAAAGACTTTTTTAATGCCAGATGCGTTTATAAATTAAATACAGATGGGATAAAAGTCATGTGCACTCTTTGTATTGCTATTTTATTTGAAGCCCTGTATTAAATGTTGACTGCACAAAGTACCTTAGAAAAACTTTCCTCTTTGTTGCATCATTTATTTTATTTTTATTTATTTATTTTTTTCACAGTGCTTGATGTGTCATGTAAGCTATTTTACTGGCAGCTAATTTCATGTACTTTATGTGCTCTGGGCCGCTCAAATTAGAGGTCTGCGTAACCCGCCGGAGCCCAGTTAGATTAGCTGCGGCGCAGGACTCATTTTCCGAGCTGTAGGTGGGAGTGGGCGGTTTTCCAAAGAGTTGTTGCCGGGAATGGACAGTCAGAGAGAAGCCCATGAATAATTCACCAGTTTGAGAAGTTACAAATTGGTATTTTGCTGGATTTTTTTATTTTTTTTAATAATGCATATGAAATCTGGTTTCCTGTAATGTTGAAGTCTGACACATTTGCACATTTTCTAATCCTGCTCAATGATCCTGTTGGAAAACTGTTATTTTATGGCAAAAGTTGTTTCACAGACGACCTCCCTTTTGTGTCTACAGCAGACTACAGCAACTTCTTACAGATGGTTGAATAGTTTAATTAAATTGAAATATATTTTAATTTCCCTTTTCATTTCAGCTCACAACTTGATTTTGAACTGCAAAGATTTAATGTAGTTAATATAAACTACTGCAGAAAATACCTTAGAAAATGTAATTTAATTTAAAACATATAAATACTATTTTATAAGTTAGAAATAAGTTTTTAATAGCAGATGTATTTATTTAATTAATTAGAGGTGATATAAAAGTCATGTCATTTTTTCTATAACTGTTTTATTTAAAGCATTGTATTAAATATTTACTGCATAAAAAAACTTTTAAACATTTAAACAATTTTAAATGTATAAACAATATTTAATAAGTTATTAATAAAGACTTTTTAAGATTAATTTATGAATTAAACAGGTGGGGTAATCATTTGCACTCTTTCTATGGCTATTTTTAAATGTTTACTGCACAAATACCTTAGAAAAATATTTAGAAATTTTAATATAACATTTCAAACTTTTACAGATGGTTGAATAGTGTAATTAAAATGAAATGTTGCTGTTTTTTAATAATGCATATGGAATCTAGTTTCCTTTAGTGTTCAAGTTAAATATTGTTCAATGAACCTGTTCAAAAACTATTATTTTACAGCATAAATTGTTCACAGATGTGACCCTGGACCACAAAACCAGTCATAAGGGTCAATTTGGCTCGAAATTGAGATTTATACAGCATCTGAAAGCTGAATAAATAAGCTTTCCATTGATGTATGGTTTGTTAGGATAGGACAATATTTGGCCGAGATTGAAAATCTGGAATCTGAGGGTGCAAAAAAAATCTAAATATTGAGAAAATCGCCTTTAAAGTTGTCCAAATGAAGTTCTTAGAAATGCATATTACTCATCAAAAATTAAGTTGTAATATATTTACAGTAGGACATTTACAAAATATCTTCATGGAACATGATCTTTACTTAATATCCTAATGATTTTTTGAAGAAAAATCAATAATTTTGACCCATACAATGTATTTTTGGCTATTGCTACAAAGATACCCCAGCGACTTAAGACTGCTTTTGTGCTCCAGGGTCACATATGTCCTCTCTTTTGTGTCTAGCAGACAGTGAGTGTATAAACTTCTTACAGATGGTTGAAGAGTTTAATTAAATTGAAATATAGTTTAATTTCCCTTTTCATTTCAGCTCCCAACTATTCAACCTTAATTTCAAACAACAGAGGTGTTAATATAAACATTAGAAGCAGCTCTTCGGTGTTGTGAGATTTAATTTACAGTGCTTGCAGGAACATGGCCTAAATTTAGTGAGAGTGGGCAGAAATACCCAGAAGCGTTGATATAATATCATCCCGGAGCCTTTCAAACTTGATTGTGTTACCTGTTGGGACAGTGTGCACTTTGACTTCTGGATATTGTGTATTAATTCAGGTAATCTGGTTTGGATTTTGCAGTTTTCTCCAGTGCTTTTTTCAGTTTTGTTTGCAGGATGCAGCTTTTAAGTGCAATGTTGTAATTTTTTTGTATTCTCACCCACTATGGAGTAATTTTACAGTTTATTAGGGTTCATTTGCAAAATTAATTCACTCGTTCTGTACAAAGGACGAGGGTTTTTTGGATCATGGCAAAATGAAACTGTTCACTGAGATAGTCATCTTACATTAGTCATCTTATCTAAAAATTAATGCCATTATGAGAACATGATTGCCTTATGTTATCTCAGGCCAGAGAAGAAAAGACTATAAGAGGGGTTCCCCAAGGATGGAGATGCATGTCCTGGTAATGCTGTATCCCAGAGGACATCATTAGCATTATCTGGTCTGTGTATCCTGGAAGGAGAAGCTCAGAGCTTCTTATTTAAATCATTCTCACTCGAGTCTCTCTGTTGAAGTTTGCTGGAGGAGTTGAAGATTTTTCAGGCTTATTCATATGAAAGTGCACACATGCATTTTCATATGTTTGGATAGACATTGGAACACTTGGTAGCATATCTACAAGGTAAACCCTTTCATGTATGTACAACTCCAGAGGCATGTAAATCTTTACACATCCTTTTACCATGTTAGACTGTCATTTATCTCTAAATGATGGAAAAACTTCCAAGAAAGACCCTTTTAATGGCAGATGTATTTATGAAATGAATACAGATGAGATAAAAGTCATTGGCACTCTGTGTTTTATTATTTTATTTTATAAATTTATTTTTAATAATAAATTAATGTTAATATTAAATATATTTAATATGTTATAAATAAAGACTTTTTAAATTGCAGATTTATTTATAAATACAGATGTGATAAAAGTCATTGGCACTCTCAATATGGCTGTTTTTATTTTATTTTATTATTTTATTAAATGCATGAACTGTTATGGTGTAAAACATTTTTCATTTAATATTAAACATAATGGTAGATTTGTTTATAAATACAGATGTGATAAAAGGCATTGGAACTCTCAAATTGCCCTTTTTATTTTATTTTATTTTATTATTTTATTATTATTTTTTTTTATTATTATTATTTTTTTTTATTATTTTTTTTTTTTGTATTTAATTACATTTTATTTTATTGTAGCAAATGCATTAACGGTTATGTTGTTAAACAGTTCTCATTTAATATTAAATATATAAATTGTATTTTATTAGTTATAAATAAATATATTTTAATAGCAGATTTGTTCATAAATAAAGTACAGTTGTGATAAGTCTTTACATGGCTGTTTTATTTTATTTTATTATTTTTATTTATTTATTTATTTTATTTCATGTACTGTATGTTGGTAAATGCATGAACTGTTATTCTGTTAAACATTTGTCATTTAAATATATAAATATAAGCTATACATTTACAAGTTATAAATTATATGATTAAAATTCTATAAAATTATTATAAATGATTAAATATGAATTTTGAACCTCAAAGGATGTGTATATCTCTGAGGTTGTGTATTTATTGTCTATTCAAATGCATGAATTGTATGTGTGCCTGAACCACACTTTATGTACAAATAACTACACTGCTAATAGCATCACGTTGATCTGCCATAGCTGCGTCTGCGGGACTGACACACTGAGATGGCGTTATGTGTTCAAAGGCAGCATCAATGTAATCCGGCTCATCTTTTCTGACAGCTCGACTTGCATGCTGCTCCTGGACATGAGCTGGAGTCCGGCCGAGGCTCGATGGCTCTTACGCCCTCCTTTAATCTTCTGCCGGTGCTTGAGCCTCACGCTTCACAGCACCTGGCCACTTTACGCCCCCTCAGCAGTGAGCTCACCCTCCCTAGTGTGCGACCCAGACTTCTTTCAACGTCCTCATTCACTGGAGGCTCGTCTATAGTTCAGTCCAGATGATAAAAAGCCTAAATGAACTTTAGAATCTGCTGCAGAACTACATATGCAGTGTTTGACTTATGCTTCATAAAGTATTCAGACTGTACCGTGTTTGTTGCACTGCTATACAATATCTTTTTCCTTTTGTACTAATAATACGTTTTGTGAAAAGCACAATGCAGATAAAATGGACTTGACTGTTCACGTCAATAATGCTGATTTGAATAGTGATTGATTCATGCACAAATGATTCTTATGAGCTGGTTCTTTTAATGAATCGGTCAAAATGACTCCTGAACTCACACCACAACAGTGGTTTGAATCAAGCTAATTCATTTTGTGTTGAATCCATCACTGGCGTTTAGTGGGTACGAAATTAACAACTGACTCATATTTTGTAATAAATGGTATTATGAAATCTTAAAATATACTATACAATTTTATTATGGTATTTTCTGGACGATAAGTCGCACCAAATATCATATTGTTGAGAGGAATATAAGGACACTACCATTTAAAAGTTTGTAAGATTTTTTTAAAGAAATTATTATTTTATATTCTGTAAGTGTGCATTAAATTGATAAAAAGTGACTGTAAAGACAATTATAATAAATACGATTTCTATTGCAAATTAATGCTGTTCTTTTGAACTTTCTATTCATTAGAGAATTCTACAAAATAAAATGTTTCACAGTTTCCTTAAAAATATTCGCAGCACAACTGTTTTCAACATTGATAATAATCAGAAATGTTTCTTGAGCAGCAAATCAGCATATTAGAATGATTTCTGAAGGATCATGTGACACTGAATACTGGAGTAATGATGCTGAAAATTCAGCTTTGATCACAGGAATAAATTACAATTTACAATATATTCACATAGAAAACAGCTCTTTGAAAGTGTAAACATATTTCACTGTTTTACTGTTTTTACTGTAGTTTTGATCAAATAAATGCAGCCTTGGTGAGCAGAAGAGACTTTAAAAAAAACATTTAAAAAATTGAGCAGAATGAACAAATAAAATAAAATGCAATGAGAAACAAACGGAAAGTAGAAACATTACAAACACTATAAATGTTTTATATAGGCAAAATACTTTGAATAGGCCACTTAAAAACACTACTCCACTACATTTCAATAGCTTAATTGCAGTAACGCTCCAAACGAATTAACTAGTTGATGACTGCCATTGCTTTTGTTTGTTTGTTTGTAAACATATGTGTTGTGTTGTGTGGTTTGGGCTTGATATAATGACAAAAACAGAGCAACTTATATTCCAGAAAATCCAGTCATTTGTTTAGTATGTTGTTTAGAGCAATTACAGCATTTCTGTAGGAGACAATAGGACTGAAGCAAAATGAAGTGTCTTGTTTTGCGTTTGAGGGCACTGATGTGTTGTTGCCTCTGTTTTTATGTTCAAAGAGTTCAGTTTTAGATAAATGAATTGATTTTCAGTTGATTTCCGTGGTCTGCTGATTGCTGTGTCATGAATCAATAAGTCATGGGCCTTTTAACCCTGTAAAGCATGACGTATCAAATAATAGTCATATTTTTTTGAATGGGAACACTTCATTGAACCTTTAGATTAAATATAAAAGAAAATCTATAAAGAAAAGTTTGCATGGGTGATATAGTGAGAATATGGAGGAAAAAACAGCCCAAACTGAGCAAAAATGTGCAATTTGGTGCACATGCTGATACTAATATGACCAGAAAGTGATGACATTCTGATGCTTGTAATATAAATCAGTGAGATTTTTATAACAGTATAACAGATACTTACATAAAATGATATAAATATCAGTCGTCACACTGTATCTCCAATAATATGTCTTAGTAAGATGATATTTAAATGCTTAGTTTGATTTTCAAAACATAACGCAATGCAATACAATGACGATTAAGAGATGAACAAATAAACGTTCCTCAAAAGCCTGATGATCATATTTGATACTCACATTTCAACATGTTTTTCTAAAAAATGATGTCTGGGTAATCAACCAGGCGACAGAAGGCATGGAGTAGTTTGTGTGCAACAGGTTTATCAGCAAAGTTTGATGAAGATGGTAAATTAAAGACCTTAGAAATGAATGTATGAAATACGATAAAGTAGGCTTTCTAGTATTAAACGAGATGTTAAAGGTGGGGTAAGCGATTTTTCAAAAACGCTTTAAAAAACTGATTCGGGCCGACTAGCAAAACAAACTTGTAGCCAATCAGCAGTAAGGGGCGTGTCTACTCGTGATGTGGAGGAGAGAGCGTTCAGTGCACAGGACAGACATTAGCGAGCCGAGCGACAGAAAGATAGAGATGGCGAATAAAAAACAAAAGAGAAAACCATCTGCGGAACAAAAGAAAGCTTAAGGCAAGAAGTAGGACCTGTGTAAATATCGGATCAGCTTTCCAGCGCTGGAGAGAACTCAAGGAGCGGAAGGCCTGCGATCGGACGCCGAGGTTGCTTTGTTTCTTCTCGATAGGTGAGTAACACCGAGTCTGCGCCGCAACAGCTAAAGTCTGTCTAGTACACTGGACGCGACAAAGCGACCGTTGAAAATCATTTGAAATTTGTCAATACATCATGAATAGAATGCAGCAGCAGTTTTCTGTCAGGGATTTGTCGTGTCATGCCGTGCCGCACGCTCAGTGTAGACCATAGATATGTATATATATATCTATGGTGTAGACAACATCACTGATTATAATGAGTTCTATAGTATTTTGTCGCGCCGCGCCACTCGCGTCCAGTGTAGACAAGGTGTAACATTGGTTTTGCTTTGTTTCACAGAAAACACTGTGAAAAAAAAACACAGAAAACTCTGTTTTCGTTGCCTGGGTTGCGTATGTATGTGTGGGGCGGAGCTATCAAAATAGGGGCGAGACCCTTTTGGGGTAGGGGCGTGTTTGTTTTGGCGATTTCAAATGTCAATATTGGCTACCAGAAATCGCTTACCCCACCTTTAAGGTCGCGATGAGGTTATCGTGGAATCAAACCCACTCCAATCACCTACTAAACTCCCACTTAGCCATAATTTCCACCAGTTCATAAGCCATAACGTGTGTTTTGTAATGAATGTGTTGATTTCCTTCTACATGCAACGAAGGCACACAAAGATCCGCTCATAAAACATTCACAACTGGTTTTGTTTCTTTTTTGTTTCTTGTTCTCGCAGACAAGCCGGCTGCTTCTATCCATATTTTCTTTGGGAAAAGCGAGCGTCTGTCTGGGATCGTGCGAGAACACTACTATTAACTCCACGTTTCAATTTGTTAGCGGTAAACACACTTTTGAATGCACGACTCGACGGCTCCTAGATAAACTCATTTGCATGAATTAGTTTTTCCCTAGAGATGCTGCTCTGCAGTACGTTGAGTCGCCGTCGGGGCTTTCAGATCGCCTGCGTGCTGCAAAAAATCTATAATTTTCCATCCAAAGGCATAAGTGTGTACACGGCAGCATACTCTTTGCGAATTCTCGGCGCTTTGGAACAGGACGTTCTGTTAGTGTTATTCAGCCTGCGTCTCAAAGACGCGGCCAATATCTTTTAGCTCGGAAAAAAAAGGACAAAGGATATTACACGTGGAAATATACAATGCTAATGTTATCTGCTGTGTATTTTTGTCACGCTTTTGATACGGGTTGCCACGCAAGAGGGTAATGAGATGAGGATCCGTGCTAGTGAATTTCAAGACAATCCAGATTCCTCCCCTCGAATCTATTATCATAATCTTCAAAGATGCTTGTCTAGTTCATTTTGCGCGTGACCCCAGCAAGTAGGTCGTTGAATTTCCTGAAATGACTACAAATAGGAGACTCGTCATTAGGAGTCAGACAGCGAGTGGTCTCAAATGACTGGCGAATGAAAGAGGAGTGATGGTCCTTCATAAAGCTTTGATCAAATTCATATGAGGAATATATTATATTATATTATGTTAAGTTGCATATGAAATATTTAGGGGTTTTTTTTCAGCTTTATTTCAAAACATTAAAACCTTTTTTAAATAATTGTAGTTTTAGTTAACAATAACAACACTAGTTTCCAATTACAATTCTTTTAGTATTGAAGAACAGTTTGGCTAAAGTGTACAGAAAACTACATAAAAAATGAAAATAAGGTTCCATTTTTAAACATTAGGTAACTACATTAGTTAACATTAACTAACAAAGAAAATACTTCTAAAGCATTTATTAATCTTAAATGTTAATTTCAACATTTACTAATACATTACTAACATCAAACGTTGTACTAACATTATAACAACGTTAACTAACCCTAGCAAATAGACTGTAACAAATGTACTGCTCATTATTAGTTAATATTAGTTATTAACCAATGAAACCTTATTGTAAAGTGTTACCATTTTTATTAATATTTTGAATCAGTTTTTATTTTTATATTTTCCATTTTCATTTTAGTTTGTTAGTTTTAATACATTTTGTTGCGAGTTTTTATCATTTTTGGTATCTTTTTAGTAAACACAGCTTTTCAGTTTTAGTTATTTTAGTACATCAAGCTTAGCTAAAATGAAAAATGTATCCTTGGCGACTAACTGAAATAAGTTTTCTTGTTATTGTTATTTATTAAGAGTTTATTTCAAGCAATGCATTTTTTAATGGTTTTAATTTTAGTTTTCGATTTCGTTAACTATAATAACCCTGGTAGAAAACTATTTCTGTAGAGTATTTTGTACTCCATCAGCATTGAATCATATTTGTTTTTAGTGGTTGTAATGATAAGAGCTGGTTCTCAGTTTTACACCCTGTTTGCAAGCATGCTAAATGCTAAAGAGCTTCCAAGCTTCCCTCAGTTGTTCTCGAACAGCCCGAGGCTCCCGTTAGGGGGTCTGCTGTGAATGCTTGCAAACTTAAAGCGCTTCAAGGTGAACACGAGCCGCTCAACTCGCCTCACTTTCAACACCAGCACGATTCCACACAATATTTTTTTCCTGAGTAGAACAGTAAAGAAGATTTTTAGCTGAAACCATGGTGATTCATAAAATGCAAGTCAGTGGCTGTCCGTTTTTGAGAATTAAAAAAGCATATAAAGAAACACAAAATGAATACTCGTGGCTCCTGATGATATATTGAGGTCTAATGAAGCGAAAAGATCGGTCTATGCAAGAAACTGAATATTATATATATAACATTATAGTTTGTTTCAATTAACTGGTCCAATTCAATATAAATAATTACAAACAATAATGTAATAATGTAACATATACACAATTGTATTATTAAAGCATCCAATAATGGTGTTAAACTTGGATGTTTTTTATGTCTAAAGCATACAAAGTGAATAAACTTGTTTTTATCAGCTCACCTTTTTACATATACAGTGAGAAACCATAAAAGCTTTCATTTAGCCCTTCATTCAAGTACTGGGTTCACGCATGCTCATATCAGCGGCTCATCGGTCTTCGGTCTGAGACGAGCTGTTTCCTCGGTTCAGTGACTGTTGGAGGAACTAGACGCTGAATGATTCATTCATCACAGGATCAGATGTGCCGTTATTTTGGCTCATTTCGAGTCAAAGTGACTGTCAGGGCTCTGAAAGTGAGTTTTCATCGAGTAACTTGTAGATCTGTGCTGTTCGAGCCGTGAACTGTTTCAGAAGCTTCAGTCCGATTTGATGAACTGGTTCATCTAGTTCACTAAACAGAACCGCTTCAAAAGAATGATTCGTTTGTGAACCGGACATCACTCCGGACTGTTTTCCTGATGCTCTGGATTACAATGTAGTAAATAATGTTCAATTTTTTGCACAGACTGATCGTTTTGCTTCATAAGAACTCAATATATCACAAATATAAATGCAAAACAATATATTACAATACATTTATTTTGTGTTCCTTGATATGCTTTTTCTTATTCTCAAAGACAGGCAGCCGCTGACTTGCATTTTATGAATCACCATGGTTTCAGCTAAGAATCTTCTTTACTGTTCTACTGTCCCTTTAAGAGGCCAATAAGGGGCTTTCATTTAACTCAGGAATTAAGTTGGTAAGAAGCATGAGATGCGCACACCTGCTCGAGGCTGTGGATGGAGGATGTTCGTAACAGCTGGAGGCCTATTTCAGCCCCGAGCATCGCTACGTTCCCCACTGCCCTCTTCCATCGAGAGCCATTGTTTTATTCTGTCATTTATTCACTCAGCGGGTCGCCTAATCTAATACGATTTACGCCACTTACATTTTTCATACAGTGCATATTAGCGGTTTAGTCCCGCCTGAGCGGAGCGAGATGTGGACCTTGCTCAAGGGCAACTATGACACTCTCGTTTTACAGGTTCCTCTCACAGTTTTTGACATTTCCTTCACTGCTTTTTTTCACCCGCTCTCCTTAAACCTTTCAGCTTGGCTGAGACGAGGCCGGTCCAAAAAGGCTTTTGAGCAATTTAACATATTAATGATTCACAGGATGCACGTTGAAAGTTCGGTATTCTTGGAATCGCACATGCATTATTAACTGAATTCAATTAAGTCGCAGGCACAAAAGAGTTTTATATTACTCCTCTTGAGATCCAAAGATCTTCTCCTGCATGTCAGAGATCATCTGGATAAATGTTCCTCTAGAAACTTTCAGCTTTCAGTCCAGCTTTTCAGTCTTCAGTGTAATGTCTTTGGAATTCGTATGGAAACATGTTTTTGAATGTTTGGATTGACAATATTAAGTTTATATAAGTACACACACACACACACACACACACATATATATATATATATAGTTAGTTAGTTAGTTAGTTAATTTTAATTAATAATACATAATCTTCAAAGATGCTTGTCTAGTTCATTTTGCGCGTGACCCCAGCAAGTAGGTCGTTGAATTTCCTGAAATGACTACAAATAGGAGACTCGTCATTAGGAGTCAGACAGCGAGTGGTCTCAAATGACTGGCGAATGAAAGAGGAGTGATGGTCCTTCATAAAGCTTTGATCAAATTCATATGAGGAAACTGCTGAGGGGCACCCCGACTTCCCATAATGCATCACAACCACACCATAGTCCTGACTGTCGGGTATCGTTAACCGTTTGGGTTCCGATTCCCATTAGTGATGTTTTAGTATTATTTATTTACTATATATTATAGTATATTGAATTAGCTCTTATTTTTAGTCTTCATTTTATTTTTAATTTGATTTTTAGTCATTTTGTTGTAATTTTTATTAGTTTTTTTAATATTTCTATTTAGATTTATTGTTATTTCACTTTGAGTCTTTGTCATTTTAACATTTCAACTCATTTCAACTTGAGTTGATTTGCCAACATTTCAGATGGTCATTTAAGTTTGTCTTATATAATTTATATAATATATTTTATATAATTATATAATTTGTATGTAATTTTTCAATATATAATATATTTAAAATAATGAAAATAAGGTTCCATTTTTAAACATTAGGTAACTACATTAGTTAACATTAACTAACAAAGAAAATACTTCTAAAGCATTTATTAATCTTAAATGTTAATTTCAACATTTACTAATACATTACTAACATCAAACGTTGTACTAACATTATAACAACGTTAACTAACCCTAGCAAATAGACTGTAACAAATGTACTGCTCATTATTAGTTAATATTAGTTATTAACCAATGAAACCTTATTGTAAAGTGTTACCATTTTTATTAATATTTTGAATCAGTTTTTATTTTTATATTTTCCATTTTCATTTTAGTTTGTTAGTTTTAATACATTTTGTTGCGAGTTTTTATCATTTTTGGTATCTTTTTAGTAAACACAGCTTTTCAGTTTTAGTTATTTTAGTACATCAAGCTTAGCTAAAATGAAAAATGTATCCTTGGCGACTAACTGAAATAAGTTTTCTTGTTATTGTTATTTATTAAGAGTTTATTTCAAGCAATGCATTTTTTAATGGTTTTAATTTTAGTTTTCGATTTCGTTAACTATAATAACCCTGGTAGAAAACTATTTCTGTAGAGTATTTTGTACTCCATCAGCATTGAATCATATTTGTTTTTAGTGGTTGTAATGATAAGAGCTGGTTCTCAGTTTTACACCCTGTTTGCAAGCATGCTAAATGCTAAAGAGCTTCCAAGCTTCCCTCAGTTGTTCTCGAACAGCCCGAGGCTCCCGTTAGGGGGTCTGCTGTGAATGCTTGCAAACTTAAAGCGCTTCAAGGTGAACACGAGCCGCTCAACTCGCCTCACTTTCAACACCAGCACGATTCCACACAATATTTTTTTCCTGAGTAGAACAGTAAAGAAGATTTTTAGCTGAAACCATGGTGATTCATAAAATGCAAGTCAGTGGCTGTCCGTTTTTGAGAATTAAAAAAGCATATAAAGAAACACAAAATGAATACTCGTGGCTCCTGATGATATATTGAGGTCTAATGAAGCGAAAAGATCGGTCTATGCAAGAAACTGAATATTATATATATAACATTATAGTTTGTTTCAATTAACTGGTCCAATTCAATATAAATAATTACAAACAATAATGTAATAATGTAACATATACACAATTGTATTATTAAAGCATCCAATAATGGTGTTAAACTTGGATGTTTTTTATGTCTAAAGCATACAAAGTGAATAAACTTGTTTTTATCAGCTCACCTTTTTACATATACAGTGAGAAACCATAAAAGCTTTCATTTAGCCCTTCATTCAAGTACTGGGTTCACGCATGCTCATATCAGCGGCTCATCGGTCTTCGGTCTGAGACGAGCTGTTTCCTCGGTTCAGTGACTGTTGGAGGAACTAGACGCTGAATGATTCATTCATCACAGGATCAGATGTGCCGTTATTTTGGCTCATTTCGAGTCAAAGTGACTGTCAGGGCTCTGAAAGTGAGTTTTCATCGAGTAACTTGTAGATCTGTGCTGTTCGAGCCGTGAACTGTTTCAGAAGCTTCAGTCCGATTTGATGAACTGGTTCATCTAGTTCACTAAACAGAACCGCTTCAAAAGAATGATTCGTTTGTGAACCGGACATCACTCCGGACTGTTTTCCTGATGCTCTGGATTACAATGTAGTAAATAATGTTCAATTTTTTGCACAGACTGATCGTTTTGCTTCATAAGAACTCAATATATCACAAATATAAATGCAAAACAATATATTACAATACATTTATTTTGTGTTCCTTGATATGCTTTTTCTTATTCTCAAAGACAGGCAGCCGCTGACTTGCATTTTATGAATCACCATGGTTTCAGCTAAGAATCTTCTTTACTGTTCTACTGTCCCTTTAAGAGGCCAATAAGGGGCTTTCATTTAACTCAGGAATTAAGTTGGTAAGAAGCATGAGATGCGCACACCTGCTCGAGGCTGTGGATGGAGGATGTTCGTAACAGCTGGAGGCCTATTTCAGCCCCGAGCATCGCTACGTTCCCCACTGCCCTCTTCCATCGAGAGCCATTGTTTTATTCTGTCATTTATTCACTCAGCGGGTCGCCTAATCTAATACGATTTACGCCACTTACATTTTTCATACAGTGCATATTAGCGGTTTAGTCCCGCCTGAGCGGAGCGAGATGTGGACCTTGCTCAAGGGCAACTATGACACTCTCGTTTTACAGGTTCCTCTCACAGTTTTTGACATTTCCTTCACTGCTTTTTTTCACCCGCTCTCCTTAAACCTTTCAGCTTGGCTGAGACGAGGCCGGTCCAAAAAGGCTTTTGAGCAATTTAACATATTAATGATTCACAGGATGCACGTTGAAAGTTCGGTATTCTTGGAATCGCACATGCATTATTAACTGAATTCAATTAAGTCGCAGGCACAAAAGAGTTTTATATTACTCCTCTTGAGATCCAAAGATCTTCTCCTGCATGTCAGAGATCATCTGGATAAATGTTCCTCTAGAAACTTTCAGCTTTCAGTCCAGCTTTTCAGTCTTCAGTGTAATGTCTTTGGAATTCGTATGGAAACATGTTTTTGAATGTTTGGATTGACAATATTAAGTTTATATAAGTACACACACACACACACACACACACATATATATATATATATAGTTAGTTAGTTAGTTAGTTAATTTTAATTAATAATAACACTGATTTTAATTCTAGGATTCTTAAGGATTCCTTTTCTGATTCTTTTAGTACTCGAAGAACAACTATACAATTATATACTAATTATATTTTAAAAAAGTGTTTTTATATATTATTTTATCATGTGTGTGTATATATATATATATATATATATATATATAAAAGCACTATAAACATATATTAATACTGTATAGTGTTAAAGTAATGTTTGGTTGGACTGTGCTGTTTTTATAGATATTAGATTGTCGTATCACCAATTTTAATAGGTCAAATTAATTATAATTTAATAAATGGCACTTGCAATGTGCATTTTGTGATGGTTTGTAAAGCTTAAATTAGCAGAAATGGCCATTTCTTGTGTGAAAAAAAAATAGCACACCTTGTACATTTATTAATGTCAATCAAATGCCTAAAATAACAATCATGTTCAAACTATTTCAAGAAGAAGCAAAACCTTATATAATTCTCAATAAACTGGCTTACTTATGCTGAAAATAGACTTTAATTGGGTTTCATTTTTCACAGCATTGTACAAATTTTGACGTGCAAAAACTGCAGGTGAGTTTAATACCCATAGCGGGACTCTCATTTACCAGGAAATAATGGAAAAACTCAGAAAAGACGTTTTTAATGGCAGATTTATTCATAAATGAAATCCAGATGGGCCTATTAACAGCAAAAACATTTGCACTCTTTTATGGATGAATCTAATAATCATCAGAGCTCAACAAGTGTTAAATACAAGTGATACTCTGTTGATTTTACGGTTTAATACACGGTGTGTCACAGATTTTAGAAATCACACAGACGTAGCGCTGGGATGCATCAGTGATGCTATGTGAGTCTCTCTCTGGTCCATCATCACACTATCATGGTGTCAGAGATGGAGGAGAGCATTGGGGCTATAGAAAGCAGCATCGATCCACTCCCTGCAGACCCAAGCCAAACCTGCTGACTGTGTGCAAATAAATGAAGGGAGCAAAGGAAAAAAGAGCCTTCATCCCTCTCTTTCTCTGTACCTCTCAATATTTCTCTGTTTGGAAAAAACATGAGGTCAGAATTATGCAGTTTGGTGTGTTTCATGCCTCCAGGCCTTTCTCATCCACCAGGGTTAAGCAAAATTCAGACTTGAAACACTGGCTCCAGTAAAATGAATGTGTGTGAATGTGAATTGAATTGGCCTCGACCTACAGGGTGTTGGAATGAAAGGAAGAATGTCGCTTTTGCGACAAAGCTAAAATATTTCTATCATTAAGAATAGAATAGAGACTGACTAGTATTGTTTTTATTATGTGTCCAGTAAGTATGGAGTTTAACACTAGAACCACCAGGGGTTGTTGTATACCTAAAACCACCAACAGGTAAAATGTACCCATGCACATGACTACTGTTTTGATATGGCTAAAAATATATATATGTGACCCTGGAGCACAAAACCAGTCTTAAGTCGCTGGGCCACTGTCTTCACAGAGTAATGTCTAGAGTCATGAAATTATTATTTTTAGTCATCAACTATGTTTGAAGCAAACATGCAGAAGCAATTTGTAGATATTTTATTTCTGCTTTCTTTCTTTTTTTTTTGGCTTTGTAGCAAATTAGAAATGGTCCAAGTTAATATATTAAATAATGGTAGAAATATATCTGTAAATGTATATAAAATAAAATTATAAATAGCTAAAATATAAAATGAAATATAATTAATTGAATATACATGTATACAGTATATTCATTAGATATATTAAAATATATGATAAATGTGTAAAATATTAAATACATATGAAGACTTCAGATGCAAAAACCTCTAAGTCTATCTGAGATTTTTTCTTTTAAATGAGCATCTTTTTTATCAGGTTCCTAAATATCTTTGGACATTTCTGAAAATGAGGCATTCAATAACTGACTAATAACCTTTTTTTCGCCATTAAAGTCTTATTACTGAACCTAAACATAAGAGCCTGATAAATAATGGTCATTTAAAAGAAAAATCTCAGACGGACTTAGAGGTTTTTGCATCTGAAGGCTTCATATATCTATTTGCCACCTCTTCTCAGATTAAGCAATGGAATTGTAATTTAAAAAGCATCTCAATTCAGTTCTGTATGACGCACAACCCTGTTACCCACACCTCCTCTCTGCCTTCCCCTCATTTTCTTTGACTTTTCCCATTTCTTGTTCCAAACAGCCAGTCGTTGCTTTGCATCACTTGCTTGTAGCTGCCCATTTTAACCACTTCCTGTGTCCTCCCATCACACTCAATCTTCAGCTTTTTCATCTGCCTTAAATTCTCTTTCATCCTCTTTCTGCCCATTTTCTGTTCCTCCTCAGCCTCCTCGTCGTCAGCGTCTGAACAGCAGGCGGAGTGGAGCGGATTAAAGCTCAAGTTCATCAGGGTTTTTCACTGGTCCCAGAACAGAGCCGTCTAAAGCTGCAGGATTTGCCTCAGACATTTCATCAGATATATGCAGGGGTGCTTAAAGGGATGCGTGAAAACTGTGTCATGCTTTACTCATGCGCATGTTGTTCAAAACCCACTTGACCTTCTTTCTGTTGTTGAACACAAAAGCGGATGTTTCGAGGGGATGTTCATGCAGCGGTTTGCTGTATAATTAAAGTGAATGGATTTTACTGTCAAGCCTCAACATATACAAACAAAGCAAAAACTAACACATTTATTGTATGGAAGACAGTGGCTTGGACACTTCCAGAAAAGAAATACAGCTTTAGAGTGACATGAGCGTTAACAAATGACATGTTGGTGAGCAAATTTTCAGTTTTAGGCAAGGCAAGGCAAGGCAAGTTTATTTATATAGCACATTTCATACACAATGGTAATTCAAAGTGCTTTACATAAAAGAAAAGAAAAAGAATAATCACAACAATAAAACAAGGAATTTAAAAACTTTGAAAATGATTTAAGAGGTTTAAAATAAATTTAAAACAGTTAAGAATATCTGGGTATCATCAGCATAGCTGTGATAGGCAATTTGGTTCTTTTAAGCGAACAAACCTTTTTAGCAAGTCTAATATGCAGAGTTGTATGTTTGCATTTGAGCTAATTTTCGTTTTTGAGTGAACAAACCTTTAAATGAGTTTGATATGCACAGTTTTATGTTTACAATTGAGCTAATTTTCATTTGGAGCAAATTAACCTTTTAAATGAGTCTGAAATGTGCAGTTTTATGTTTACAATTGAGCAAATTTTCTTTTTTGAGCAAACAAACCTTTTAAACGAATCTGAAATTTGCCGTTTAATGTATGCGTTTAAGTGAATTAAAATTTTTGAACGAACAAACCTCCAAATGAGTCTGATATGTGCAATTTTATGTTTGCATTTGAGCGAATTTTTGTGTTTGAGTAAACAAACCTTTTAAATAAGTCTGATATGTTCAGTTTTTGAATGAATTAAAATTTTTTGTGCGAACAAACCTTTTAAATAACTCTGATATATGTGACCCTGTACCACAAAACCAATCATCTGGAATCTGAGGATGCAAAAAAATATTAAAAAATGAAGAAAATCGCCTTTAAAGTTGTCCAAATGAAGTCCTTAGCAATGCATTATGACTGGTTTTGTGGTCCAGGGTCACAATATGCAGTTTTGTGCTTGCATTTCAGCTATTTTTCATTTAAGTGAACAAAAAGGGGTCATATGAT
Source organism: Sinocyclocheilus anshuiensis (assembly GCF_001515605.1). Classification (NCBI taxonomy): domain Eukaryota; kingdom Metazoa; phylum Chordata; class Actinopteri; order Cypriniformes; family Cyprinidae; genus Sinocyclocheilus; species Sinocyclocheilus anshuiensis. The sequence goes on from NW_015554362.1 coordinate 2,331,007, forward strand.
GCGATTTCAATTTTTCCTATCTCTTTGGAGTGTTACAAGCTCTTGGTGCATAAAGAAGATCTGTAAAGTTGCAAAGACTAAAGTCTCAAATCCAAAGAGATATTCTTTATAAAAGTTAAGAGTCAACCATGCCTACCTAAAACGGCTCGTTCTAACACGTTCTAACACGCAAGATTTGCATAACGCCGGCCAAATGTTCACGCAAAGAAAGAAGGCGTAACTTTTATTCTCGCTGTTGTTGCCGCCACCATGTTGTGGAGGCGCTGTGTGTTTCGTTGTGAAAACGAAACTACTTTGGTTGGCCTTCCAAAAGAAGACGATATCCACTTCGTCATGCCTGGAGCTGATCCGTGCCGGTTGCTGAGGAAATAACACCAAATACACAAAATAATGTTCTTTTTAGCAGCATCATATGACCCTTTTAAATGAGTCTGATATGTGTAGCTTTCGAACAAATTCAAATTTTGAGTGAACAAACCCTTTAAATACATCTGATATGTGCAGTTTTATGTTTGCATTTGTGTGAATTTTCATTTTTGAACAAACAAACCCTTCAAATGAGTCTGATATGTGCAATTTTACGTTTGTAGTTGAACAAATTGTAATTTTGTAGTAAAAAAAAAAATCCTTAAATGAGTCTGATGTGTGCGGTTTTCCTTTTGCATCGATTGTGTCTGCTCTCAGCTGATTGTGTATTCAGGTCAGATCAGACTCCATCTGAGGGCGAGTCTGTATTCAGAGCACTTTTCGTACCAGTGTTCAGTATTTCTCCATTATCAACATAAATTAATCATCAAACAGACAGACGTATGCAGCTTAAAGAAGAAGAGATTCATGGCAGCAAATTAGCAGTCGTGTTTTCCTGACAGGAACTAGGACTTCTGCCGCAGGTATGAGGTGACAGAAAATCATGTTCGCCTATTTCAGACTATATCAGTTCACAGAATCTGCCAGTAATGGATCCCTGTGCTCATCATCTTTAATGTATGGAACATTTTCATTACTGCATTTTCGAGGTGGCTGATAGCGTTAGCCGGTGGAATGGATTGCTGTTGGAGAGCGTTAGGATGTAAGGATCTCGATTTATGTATGGGATTCGTAAGAAGTCACAGAACTGAACCTCCATTTCAAAAGAGCAGAGCAGATCTTTCTTTCTGGTTGGCTCTATCATTAGGATGAATGAATGAACCGCCATGTTTCTGTATTTTAGCAAAGGAGGTCTGTGATATTGGCCTGCCATCTCTGCTTCATGGGATCTGATGCTGTGTTCACTCTTGCTTGAAAGTGACTACAGAAATGGCACTTGAGGTTGGATATCTGACTTGTAAAGTCAGGGCTGATTGATCAATCGCACTTTAATGCGAAAGGTCATTTGAGGTCATTTCCAAGATGGTGATGTTTAAAGTTCTGAACTGGCTGAAATGCTTTATTACTATTGCTATTTTTATTAGTAGTAGAGTTTTTTTACTTTCTTTTTAATCGTTTATTTTTTTTTTAATCTTTTTATTCCATTATTTATTCTATTATTTCTTTTCTAAAGTTCTATTATTTATTATATTAATTAATTTTATTATTTTATTTTATTTCAATTTGGTTTAATTATATTATTTGTTTTTGGTGTTTTATTATTTTATTTTTTATGTCATTGTTTTTTTTTAGCATTTCTTTGTTTTATTTTTCTTCATTTGTTGTGATTTTTTTGTTATTTAAATTATTATTTTTATTTTTTTATTTTTTACTATTTCTATTTCTATTTAGCTTTCTTTTTTTATTTTTAGGTTTTTCATCTAATATTTTACAGCTTTATTTCAGCTACCGAAAAGGATTTCTATAAGTTGTAGTTAACAATAACAACACTGTGTTCCATGTGATGATGATGCCAACCCTGAAACAACATACAGAACTACCAAATTTTGCTATAAGTTTGATTGCATCATATAATAATTGCTGTTAATAGTGTTCATCGTCTGCTTGATTACATCTTTAATTGATTGTTCTGCACATTTATGCCATATGTACATTAACTGACAGTCACCACTGATAAGCTACTACTAAATATATTGTAGAAACTTAATTTTCTATAAAGTTGCTTTGCAACAATTTGTATCGTGAAAAGCGCTATACAAATAAACTTGAATTCAATTGAACTGTGTTGCATGTAATTTTGTTTTTTTAATCCTATTTTATTTTATTTTTTTATATTTCTATTTTTATTTAATTTTAGTTGTTTTAGTGCTTGATCTTAAACTTATTTATGTGAATTACTTGCCACGACAACATTTCTAATTTTACAGTTTTACAGTAAATTTTTTCATCTAATTTTCAGTTTAAATTCAGTTACCGAAAGTTTACAATAACAACACTGTTGCTATTTTTAAAATTATTATTTTTATTTTTTATTTTTTTTATTTTTGTGATTGTTGCTTGCAAAAATACATGGCTACTGTTCAATGGCTTCTTTTGAATGTCAATGGAGAAACGGGCTTTTCTCCCGCATAATGTTGCAATCATGGGTTATAAACAGCCAGATCTGTGTGAAAAGAGAATGCATGCTTCCATTAGCCATCCAGGTTAATAAAAAGACGGCGTACTTGAAAGGACGCTAAAACCTGCATTTATTCATACAAACGAGTGGCCATGTTGCCAATTACAGCCCTAAATGAGCTCCTAATAAGTTAATTGGTTTATTAGTTGCATTGCTGACAGCGACTGCGGTTTGTCTGATATTCAGGATCGGAAAGGTTGAGAACGAAACCACAGATAAAGACATTGACGCATGAGTTTGCATATCAAACGCAACCCTCAACCGGTCCGCAATTTACAGCGGTGACTTTCAGTTAGCTCAACTACAGTAATTAATCAATTACGAGGAGCAGCGTAATGAAAACAGTAAACTGTTTGGCCCGTCAACGCCAGGACTGTGCATTAGCGTCTCGTTTAGCACGTAGGGCTCGTTTTGCCATATTTTTTCCCTTCTGTCTTCATCCATCTTCCATCTTCCTCTCGTAGCTGGGGACAAAGATGATAGGAGAAGATTTATCAGGATTGACAGGCTTTTAGAGCTCCAGCTTGGAAAGGCTTGAAAGGGTAAATTGAAGGTGGGTGGGAGCGTATCCCGCTCCTTTAAGGGACGCGCCAATTACTTATTCTTTCTGATGAAGCGGGAAGATGCTTCATGATCAGGTTAAAGACTAAACCCACTTTTGCTTGGCTTAGATTGCACTCACTCACCGTGGTGCACCTGCCAGGAACCAATGCGATAGCTGAAAGATTTGTGTTTACAGCCAGAATTAGTGTCCGTACTGGACATGTTGCAACTGAACAGAAGGCAATAGATGGTTGTTTATAAAGGGAATGCATGAACTACTGTAATAGTAATTACTGGTACAAAATCAATTCATCGTCCCATGACATTTTTACATGCTTTAAAGTCATTTCTATGTTTATGCATATTGATTTTTAGGTTACACTTTACTTGAAGGGGTGTGCATAAGACTGACATGACACCTTCATAATCATGACATGACACATGTCATGAATATGAAGGTTTTTTATGCATGTTTATGACAACTGTCATTAAGTGTCATTCGCTCAGTTATGTAATTTTTTATACAAAGATGACATTGTTTGAGATGTCTTTGTTATGGGCTATGGTTAGGGGTAAGGGTAGGGGTAGGGGTAGGGTTAGGTTAGGGTTAGGGTTAGGTCAAATAATGTCATATTTGCATTAAAAATGACATAACTGAGCGAATGACACAATGACAGTTGTCATAAACATGCATAAACCTCCTTCATATTCATGACATGTGTCATGTCATGATTATGAAGGTGCCATGTCAGTCTTATGCACACCCCTTCAAGTAAAGTGTTACCGATTTTTATTTTAATGAAGTGTATGTAGTGTATTCTTTTTGCTCTGGTTCAGTTTGTTGCTCACTAATTGGATTAATGGCATATTCAAAGGCAGATATTCTTAACATTTATAATTTTGATGTTTATGAGTTTGTTGAACAGAAGATGTTGATAATGATCAGCTGCTGTTAGATGAACTTTGTTATAAGCAACTTTATGAGAAAGAACAAGTTTCTGATAATAAGCAAACCCATCTGTGTATTAAAAGTAAAAGCTAGGTTTTTTTATGTGTTGTGATCAAATGAACAAGCTGTAAACATGATTCATACACTTAAATTCTGCTATTAAATTTATTTTATTTTCATCTGCTCACTGTATATGGCATATTATTTATTTGTTTATATTTGAATGTACTTTTTTAAATCAGGCAAGGCAAGTGTATTTATATAACACATTTTGAATCACAAAAGTGCTTTACATAAAATAATCATAAAATAATCACAACAAGTGCATAAGAAAAAAAATCACAATAAAAGCAAAGATTACAGAAGATTAAAAATGGATTCAAAATGTATTAAAACAGTCAAGTAATTTAGCTAATTATAAAGTTAATTGAAAAATGAATTAAAATTACTTTTAGCTATTCTTATTTAATTTTTAAATCAGTCACATTTTTTATTAGCATTACCATTACTTAGTATTACTATTTTTTTATTTTTTTTTAAATAGTATTCGTAACAACATTGTTGCACCAGTGTATTATATATCTACTATTATAGTATTTATTAATATTTTGAATATTTTATATTTATGTATTCAGTTTTCATTTAATTTTTAGTTTCAGTTTTAGTAATTCAGTTTTGTGCTTTTGTCTTTTTTTATTTTAGTTTTAGTCACTTTAGTACTTCAACTTAAACCTGCCAAGGCAACATTTCAAGGTTTCTTATCTAACATTTATATATTTTTTTCAACTTTATTATAATTACTAAAATGATTATTAATAGTTTTAGCTTCAGTAAACAGCATCAACACTGCATTGCACGTGAGAGCCACACTCTTAAAAATAAAGGCGCTTCAAAAGGTTCTTCAAGCGATGCCATAGAAGAACCATTTTTGGTTCCACAAAGAACCATCCAGTCAAAGGTTCTTTAAAGAACCATCTCTTTCTTACCTTTTTATAATCTGAAGAACCTTCTTTCACCACAAAGAACCTTTTGTGAAACAGAAAGGTTCTTCATATGTTAAAGGTTCTTTATGGAACCATTTAGACAAAAAGGTTATTCTATGGCATCGTGAAGCACCTTTATTTTTAAGAGTGCATACAGTTATCATTTTGGAAATTAATGCATTTTGTGTAAAACGTCTTGGCGTTAGGCATCTGATCAAATGTTGAGTTATAATAAAGATGTATACATTGCCAAGTTGTAGCTCATCCAGGCATTCCATGCATACAGAACATTTGCATACACAAATCTGATTCCAAATCAGTGTGACTATTTCATTAACAAAAAAATGATCTGAATGAGTGGTTCACTAACTGAACATCGCTAGCCAGGACGTATCCCAGCGCGCCTGGAGCGATTGGTCTTTTGAGCGCTCAGTGGTGGACGGTGGCTGTGCTGGGACGGTTTGCATGAGAGATGTGGGAAATGCATGGGGTGGACAGATGGAGTAACACGTTCCAGCGCGGCTGACGAACCAAAGCAGCGTTCTGAGGGCTTCTGGCTGCCGGCCTGCGCGGGGAACGGTGGAGGCGTCAGTAATGCCTCATCACTGGCAGATGCCCCTCTCAAGGCCGAAATGTTTGCACTTGACTGTAAGCCCACCCACACATGCTTGGGTTTTTCACAAGTAGCAGGCTGTTATATAAGCTGAATTCAGATGGCTGGCTTGCGCTGGGAGTTCTGTTTTTAATGATAACTCAATAATAAGCTATCTTGAGAGACAAACTTCTGCAAACAGCGGCACAGTTGCAAATTATCTGTAAAACGGTGGCTTTGGCTTCAGCACTGTGCACCGTGTTGCGTCTAATTGACTGTGAATCTTTTGGCGTATAACGGGCTCTGCGAAACCAGAAGAGTCTGTGGGGAAATAAGAGTAGCAACAAACTAGCTAACTCTGAATCTGTGCGGGAAAATAATGAAGGCATAAGAATGGAAAAATAATGGCCAAATGCGATGAGGGTCAAATTACTTGAGGTAAATAGTCCCGAAGGCCTTTTGTGTTTTTATAAATTTAGAAATGACAACACAAATTAGTGATAGACTGATATATTGGCTGGGCCAATAAATCAGATGATATTTTTGACCCTATTGTTGTTAGATTTTCCCCGTGTCGTTGTCAGTAGGTAATTTCATACTTTTATTTACTTTTTATTCATTATTTTGTATTTTTTCTACTTTTTTATGTTATTTCTAATAAACTTCCTACTCTGTAAAAATATGTATTTTTTACAATATTTTTAATTAGTAATTAATTACGTCTCTGTTATATATATATATATATGTGTGTGTGTGTGTGTGTGTGTTTAATAAAGTTTTTTAAATGATAAATACATTTATTTATTTCATTAAAATATAAATACGTATTTTTTAATTTTATTTTTCATATTTTGTATTAATATTTTTATTACTTTTTAATAATATTTCTAACAGTAGTATGCTGTATCTGATTGTGTTAACATTAATTTGTGAAAGTGTTTCTAGGAGTCATTTATTCTACTTGTACTGTACTGTAGGTAATTGTTTTGAGGTACAGTATCTGGCAGTTGCTTCCAGGTTTGTGATGTTGGGTGGTCCACAGTTGTTATTTATTCATTTATTTATTATTTGCTCCACCAACTGGAAAAGTTTGCTAAGCATTGCTCTACAGAAAAACTTTGCTGTTTTCTATTGTGCGGTATGCCTGAGTTCCCCGATGGCGTACGCTGGGGTCTGGTTCACAGATGAGCAGCTTTAATTAGGTCTGATGTGTGGCTCTGAGAGCGGGCATGGACTCCTCTCACATCCAATCAGTCAGACAGAGAGAGAGAGAGAGAGAGAGAGAGAGAAACGGATGATCAGTCTCTGTGGGATTGTCCAGCTCTCCTCCATCTCCAGCATCAAGCACTGTCCATTCACCAGCTCCTCAAATCCAGCTCTCCACTGCCTCCTGCTTAGTGTGATGTTATGTTGTTGTTGCTGTCTTAGCATGTGGACTAGACACTTTATATATTGAATATTCAGAAGGTATTTATAATTTTGCTACACTATAGTTGGGAAATTTGATTCATTTTCAGTGAATCAGTTCATACGGGCTATTTAAGTGAATCAATTAAAAACTCTAATTCAACAAATCTATCTATCTGTCAATCTATCTGTCTGTCTGTCTGTCTGTCTGTCTGTCTATCTATCTATCTATCTATCTGTCTGTCTGTCTGTCTATCTCTATACCTATATCTATCTATATACACATATACAGATAGACAGACAGACATATACATATATAGACATTTTTGCCCAACCTTACATAACACTGACCAATCTGTTATATTTTTACATCCGTCAGACTGCTGTTGTTGATTACTAGTCTTTCATCCTAATTGTAGCTCATGTTGACACTTCTATCTGTTACCCAGAATGCCTGCCTGTCCCCTGGGGAGGCTGCGAGTCCAGATCAATCTGAATCTAAAGCCATAATAAAGTTTACTTAATGCTGACAGACACACAGTGGATGAGGTGCGGATGAGGTACATGCCCTCATTAGGAGACGAGTTTGTGTTTTCCTCAAGATGTATTGGTGGCTAAAGACTCGGTATAATTAGAAAATGAAGTGGTGCCACTAACAGGAGCGTAAAGCGTCTCGCTGCAGAATCGCTCCTCAAGAGAAGCTGTTTTTAGCATCACAGGGTGACTCAATGACAGAACCGCTCACAGTTTGACGTGTCATTTGTTTTTACAGCTTTTATTTTTATAGGACCTTTTTACTCAGTTTTCCAGCCTCAATCCCATAATCCTCATGGCGGGCGGTGCCATCAGTGCCTTCATTTGCATCCATTTCAAAGATGAAAATAGCATAGAGTAGCTAATAGTGTTGAGTTGTGCTGTTGAGTTACTTGTCATAACACGCAAAGAGTGTTTTTTTAAAGACATCTGAATGTTTATATATGAGTCCATACTTTCTCCTGTCACTTGGATTGTCTAATCCCTTATTGGGGAAGTCGTGGCCTAATGGTTAGAGAGTCGGACTCATATGTGTGTGTGTTGTGTATATTTATTATATATATAAAAATACACACACATACAGCATATATTTTATGTATTTACATGTATATATTTATATTCATATAATTTATATCATATATAAATATAT
>NW_015554362.1:2339221-2344105 GCF_001515605.1 Sinocyclocheilus anshuiensis
ATGGGTAAATGCAGAGCACTAATTCCGAGTATGGGTCACCATACTTGGCCACATGTCACGTCACTTTTTTAAAATACATTAAACACATGAATCTATAAATAAAAAGATCTTATAATTTTTATTTATCACAATGTAAATCTGTCTATCTATCTCTCTATCTATCTGTCTGTCTGTCAAATTATAAAAATGTATAATAAATAAAATTATAATCCATTTTTCACACACACACACACACACACACACACACACACTAAACAAAAACTTTTATTTTGTTTTTGTTTTGTGAAACCATTCTCATTATTGTGATGCAAAATAAATAAATAAACAAACCAAAATGGCATCAAGATTACACATTCACCATTTAGAATAATGAAAATTGCAAAAAAATAAAAAATAAATACCTGTAAAACAATTAAGGCAATGACAACCATCATGAAAATGTCACAATGCAAAACACTTTAACGCTCCTAAAATATTCATAAATTTAAATACTGTATAATATCTCATTTCATCTATTTTAATTTTAGGGTGAAATGTGACAGATAACGTTAATTAGTCACCCACTTTGCAGTAGTGTTAAAGATGAAAATCCGCAAGCACTTTATCTGTGTTTATAGGAAACATGTTGCTGCAGTTGTTTTTTCTCCCTTTCCTGTCAGTAACACACTGGAAAGGAAGCAACGAGGAACAAAGACCAATGCAGGACTGAGACAGTATCAGCTGATTAAATCACACGTTCCCTCCGGTGACGCTGGGTAGGGCCCGCCTCAGAGCCGTGATAAGGGCCGGCATCGTCTGGCTGTCGATTGGCTCATTCGGTCCTCCGGGGGTGAGATCATCTGGGTAGAGTTTAATTAGCAACTCATTACGACTGGATGGAGAAAAAAAACATCTGCTCTGAGTCATTATATGAATAAGAAGTTGAATTTAGTAATTAAGACGCGTGATGTTGGTCTCGAAGGAGCCGGTCACACCTGGATTGAATCAGAAGAGTTTGGATGAACGTTTGGAGACGCCCTGCCTTACTCAATGCAGTCCAATCATCAGGATAGCAATTTACACAGAGCTTAAGCACGGTCACGAACACACTACCAAATAACAGAGTAGCCGCTCTTAGAGATTTCTTCTAAAGCTAACAGTGTAATCTAATCAAGACTTCTCCCCGGGAACCACTTACGCCAACCACGTGCAGAGAGCAAGCAAACAACACGCACACGCTAGGAAATGAAGCAGGGAATTCACTAGGAAAGAAATGCACCCACTGATTTACATTTTAAATGATCAATTATCGTCATATATACACATTTTATAGAAATGTTTTCAACATTTTAGAGATTTTTTTGACAGATTTTTGCACTTTCACACCAACTCTCATTACTGTAATGTAAATCATTCTCATTATTGTGATGCAAAATTAATAAATAAAACCAAAATGGCATGAATTCATCGATTCAGAATTGAACTGAAAATGCATTTCAAATTGCAGTTCATTTCCTGAATTTGAATTAATTTTGCAAGCATGCAGAATTGCAAATGGAATTTCAATAAAGGAAGTAGAATTAAAATGAACTGAAATTCACATAAATGTATTTTTATACTAGAAATGCAAAATTTCTCAAGACAAACTTGACAAAGCCTTGTTTGACAGTTTTGAAAAATGTTTAAAAGTATTTGAAAACAGTTTTTTAAGTATTAAAGAGATGATTTTAAGAAATTCATATTTTTATTCAGCAAGGAGTGCAATAAATTTATCAAAAGTGACAGTGAAGACATATATAATGTTACAAACGTTTTGTATTTCAAATAAATGCTGTTCTTTTGAACTTTCTATTCATCAAAGAATTCCAAAAAAATAAAATGTATCACTGTTTCCACAAAAATAAGAAGCAGCACGACTGTTTTCAACATTGATAATAATCAGAAATGTTTCTTGAGCAGCAAATCAGCATATTAGAATGATTTCTGAAGATCATGTGACACTGAAGACTGGAGTAATGATGCTGAAAATACAGCTTTGATCACAGAAATAAATTGCATTTTACAATATATTCACATTAAAAACAGGTATTTTAAATTGTAATAATATTTCACAATATTAATGTTTTTACTTTATTTTTGATCAAATAAATGCAGCCTTGGTGAGCAGAATAAGCTTATTTCAAAAACAGACATCAAACAGACCTGGATGGATGGATGAATGAATGGATCTATAAAATAAGCTTTTTAAAATGCATAATGTGCTCTCACATTTGTGTGTCGTTCCCGGTTGCACACTCTTTCATCCATTAGTCTTCATTTCTGCTGCTGTGATCACTATAGAATATATACATAAACATCTATTTGTAAAATAATTTAGTGGTTGTCGTGATGTTAGTTTTGTGAATGAGTTTTGTTATTTAGTGCAATGTACTAAAAACTTAAATAGAAAGAAGGCATGTTTGCAGTTCACAATATCATACCGATCTGATACTTTTCCTACTGACTCGAAACTAGTTTAGACTGGCTTCTTCTCTTTGCCAGGGAATGAATTGCGCTGGTCCTCTGGGAAGTTAAAGGGCAAATCATCACCAACCCAACAGAACCGACAGATCCGCGAGTCATAAACAGCTCTTTGATTTAATCTCAGTCAATGTGTGCAGATTTGAGACTTGATGGGAGATATACACTGGACTGTGTTGCACCTAACCTGCCTGACACCTCGGGCGATTTGCTCCGGCTGGCTTTGACTGATGTCTCGCTCCTTCAACAGAATGACTGACACTCAACATGGCATCTCATTACAAATATAGATAGAAAAGCCCTGAACCCTCATTCCTTCACTTGACTGTGAGGCGCTCGCATGCAAAGAAAAGATGTGAATAGAGCAGATAATTCATACTTCAATTGTCTTTATTTAAAAATTTGATCATTAATTATGTCATAATTCTATCCTTGAATAAGATTAAATATAAAGTATTTATAATTAGTCTTTTTTTTTTACTTGTTTTACAGCTGAAGTATAAAACTCCTTAAAACAAGATCAGTTTACTTGAGAAGCAGCACTGCAGATATTAAGACTTGTTTTTGTATTTTTGATTACTACACTGAAATATTGTTTAGAGAAGTTAAATAAATATAGAGTAGTTTTGTATCGTATAGAGAAGTATTGTAGTATTGAGAAGTTAAAAACAAGTTTAAATATATAATATATTAACTGAAAAAAAAATTATGTACAACTTTTACGTATACTCAGAAATTGCTAGTAAATTTCACAAATAATTACAAAGTAACGACAAGTAATGTTAAATTTCATTTAACATGAAATTTTTAAGAAAAAGACGGAACTTGTATTTTCTTGTAAAACATACTAAATCTTTGTATTATTTAAAATTCCTTTTACAGTTTATATAAAATTAAAATAAATCAATAATAAAATTAATAATATTGTGTAATTATGTGTGTGTATAATAATGGAATTAAATAATGATAATAGCCTTTTTAGATAATAAAATATTAAATATTGCATAATATGAGATCAAAAAGTACAAAAATACTACATTTTTGAATAATTGAAAAATTTAAACGTTTTTTAAGTCTATTGTGAACTAAAATATGTTTAAAAAAATCAGTAAAACAAAACAAAATCAATTCATTTGAGAAGCAACATATTAAGACTTGGTATTGTATTTTTTCTGACTACACTGAAATATTTTTCATTTATTTAAAACAAGTCTTATTTTAAGGAATTTTACATTAGCTGTAAAATGAGTTTTAAAAAAAGACTAATATAATGCTTATTATATTAACTAATTATAATTGCATTTAATGATAGATTTATAAGCCTTTTGGATATTTTAACTGGGAAAAACTGGCAAAACAAGAATATGATAAAGAATATGATTTTCAAATCAAATCACAGAAGAAGATACAAGATTTGATTGCATATTTTATTTTATTTATAGAATTCTGTTTGAACGAGTCATGTTTAATTTAAAATAAATATTTTCCGTTTTTTTTCCTTGCTGATTTTCCTTAGAAACTTTTATTCTGGAAACGTCATGCATTTGGAAGATGCTTTTATTCAAAGCACTTATCCTATGCATTTAGTTTGTGCATTTCCTGGGAATCAAACCCATGACTTTAGCAGTGGTATGAATTTGAAAATGTACAAAAAATGACATTGAATTAATCGAATTGAATCACAGAAGGGATTTTTCCTCCACATTTCAGCACTCCAGTGAATGGGGCACATTATGGATGGGAGCGAATGGAGCCGGCGCTCGCTTAGAGGGGTGTGTTTGTCTTTCTCAGATCAATAGCTCAACGCTGACACTCTGAAAGACAATTTATGAGCCATAAAGGACAAGGCCGCTGCGTTTGCTCTAACTGCGTCTTCCTCATCCACTCTGGCTGTCTTGAGCAGCTGTGTGCTGGAGCAGGAGGTGATGAGGCTCACCGGGCTTCTCCAGATGGTTCACTGAGCGTTTGAGACGGGCCGAGGGGGTCCAGACAATGATTACAGTTTAGTGAAGCACCCAGGTGAAAATGGCCAAAAAAAGAGAAGAAAATAATCTTCTTAATAAAAAGTTAGACACAGTGGGCAGGTTGTCGTGTCCACGTTTGTTGTGACTGGAGAATTGGTGTTATTTACAGTGGGATGTTTCTAATGCGCAGAGTGCGAATTATATGATGTCCCTGATATTTTTTACAAGAAAATGTTATATATTATAATATGTAAAATATTCCAATAATCTTTGTTCTTAATTTATATAATATTATAATAATAATTAAAATATTTAGTTATATAATATAATAAATATAATATAATATAATTTATGTTGGCTGTAAAAATAATAATAATATACACTAAAACATTACTTTAAATGCAAAAAATATAATTTTTAT
>NW_015554362.1:2344260-2346594 GCF_001515605.1 Sinocyclocheilus anshuiensis
TAGAATTATAATCCTGCTTCGATAATGAAATATGAAATATTATATAATGAGATCAAATAGTGCAAAAATACAACATTTTTTAATTATTATTTTTTTTTGACAGATTGTGATTTATACTGAAAGTTTTAGCATTTTGAAAACTGTAACACAAAGAAACAGTATGATGTAAAATGAAGACGGAAGCAAAAGATGCTCTTTAGTGCTGCTGGCATTTTGGGTTAAATCAAATATTGAGACATTCTCATATTCATGTTCATTTTTGTTATGCTATTAATATACATTTTTTGACGTCGCTTTTTGGGCTTCAAGCTTTAAATAGGTGGTCCGAACCCCTCAAAGCCCTGTGATCTGCACCTGCTAATGCATCTGTAATTCTGGAGCGTGAGACACGATCACCGAATTTGTTCTGTTTAATGTTTTCCTGAGTCATCGTTGTGGTTGTCCGCCCCCGAATCTCTCGTATTGAAAAAGAAAATGTTAGCACTACAGCAAAAGGTCATTTCTGACATGGCAGCAGATGTAGGGATAAAGTTATCAAATGATATTTTTTGGAAGTTCATGCAGCACTTGAATCGGTCAAAAACTAGTCGTTTCTGAAAAATGATCAGAATGAATTTCTGTGTAAATCATTAGTAAAACCATTCTTGCCTAAATTGTTTCAAATGCAGATTTTGGTGTCAGTTGTTTGTAGAGCCATTCTTCAATGCAAAACGCAGCAATTTACATAAGAATCATTTCATAATGTACGCAGATGTTTGTTGCATGAAAGAGGCCAAATGTATGATTAAAATTATGTAAATTATTTTGTATATTTTATTTGTAATATATATTATTTGTAATGTTATTAATATATTATTTACATTTAGACTGGAAAATTAACTAATAATGTAGAGCAAGCCTGATTTACAATTAAAATGTAACATTTTTCTTGAAATAAATGTAAAATAAATCACATATTCTCAAAATACAATCTGTGAAAACAAGTCTTATGCAGTGTTGCTTTTCAAGTCTTTGAAGGATTTTTAACAGTAAGTCAAAAAAGGCCAATTATAAAAAAAGATATATCATATATAATTAATATAAGTATATGTAATGATAGAATTATAAGCCTTTTGAAAAATGTCAGTCAAAGAAACTGTAAAATGAAGATGTGCAAACTTTATTTACAGTTAAAAATGTAAAAATGTTATGAAAATTAAATATTGTTTATTACAGGTAATGTGCCAATGCATTTTGTTTTTTGCAAAGATATATAAGATTATATATAAATATAATGTTATAAATAATATATTATATAAATTATAAATAATATAATATGTAGTGCAAAAGATTTGGAAATGATCCAATAATCTAGTGCAAACCTGATCTCTAGATCGATTCATCTTATAGAGTCTATTTATTTATCAAAACAGCAAAAGATCATTAAAATACTTCAGCATAGCCTAATTAATATTCATGAGCTCAGCTTCCCCCACCACTGTCCCCAGCACTTTCTAATACAAAGTGATGCCTGTTTTGAAGGTCCCCGAGATGCAATGCTGAGAGTCTGACCTTGTAGCAGAGGGTCAGAGGTGTAATTTTCAGAGGGACGAGTTCAGTGTTCCCATTAGTTGGGCACGGCGCGGGAATTAATTAGAAGCATGTGCAGCCCTATAAATGATAAATGGTCTCCAGTAAGTGGATGCAAGTGGAGGCTATGTATGTCACTCTCTTATGCACTGCATTATTCATACTGATGCTGTTCTGAGTTTTTTTCAATGCAACCAGGGCAGCGATTGTTATGCATCCTCAATTATTTCTCTTTCTGTCGTCTCATGTCTCGTTAACCTTCCTCATCTCGTCCCCGCGCCCTGTTTATCTCCGCTGACCTTTCTTGTAATCCCAGAGCACAGCTGATCATTCCTAACATCTGTTTGTGAAAGGGCAAATAAGTGTAGTCGCAGTTCAGAGCACTTTAACTGTGACCTCAGGGCAAAGACGAGGCAAACTTGTTAAGGAATTAGAAGAAGAGTAATAGAGTCGTACAACTGTTTACTCACCTCAGTCTGTCTAGTGGCATTCTCGTTACCCTCAGTGCTGTTTTTTTTTTTTTTGTTCATGAACGAATCTGTTTTTTAATGAATCTTTTGAGTGAACAAATCATCAGTGCAAGGAAATAAACAACATAGCATAAATAAATTGCATTTAAGTGAGAGCTGTGAAGGAGCTTTTCAGTCGCAGAATACATTCATCACGAATCAAGACTCAGAGCAACTATCATTCGATTTAAATATTTAAAAATATATAATATATAACTTAAAATAATAAAAAAAAAAAAAAAAAAAATTTAAATGG
>NW_015554362.1:2346663-2350761 GCF_001515605.1 Sinocyclocheilus anshuiensis
TTGGTTTTGCTGAATGTTACTGAACGAATCTGAACAAATCGTTTTGGTCAACTTTGAACGATTCTTTGGGAATGATTCAAAAGACGCGAGTGAGTTGAATTCAAATGCCCAGCAGTACAACGGCGGCCTGTATTTCCCAACCCTCCCCTCATCTGTATTTCAAACAAGGCCTGTTTTCTTCCTACATCTGTGGGAGAACAGGCAATTGAGGGCCACAAGATGACTGGTATTAGGGGAAGAGAGCTGGAAAAGGTGGAAAGACAAGAGGACAGAACGCATCCATGCATGACAATGAGGATAGCATTCAATTAGCAGCAGTTCATGGCCTCTGATGTTGATTACCTAAGACAGGCGGCCAATCCTGGTCTCTCACTGATTAAAATAAAAGAAGGGTGGTGGAGGACAGAGCGAGCAGAGCGGGAAGTGTTACAATCCTCCTTACGGTCCGAACAGGTACAGAGTGTAAGAGAGTACAAGTGTGTAGAATGGTAATTGGGTGAAAGTCTCACAACCTGTCAAGTCTGTGACCCGGGCATATTTCACCTCAAAATCATATGGAGAAACTGAAAAAATATATCTTGCTTAAAGAAAATGAAGCCTACTAAGACTTATTGCACCAAAATGTGACTTAAACCCAACCTGAAATTAAAATCAGCTCTGTTTACTTTCTTAGTACATTTTTGGGGGCTTATTTTGATTGATTTATCAGTGTTATGAATAGCCAAATATTTAAACGCTGTTTTGCTGACCATTTTTTTTTGAATAGTTTGAATTTTTTTTTTTTAATTAAGTATTGTAGCATTTTAATTAAGTATCAATTAGTGTTTTTGTAATTTTTATTAGTTTTTTTTATAATTTATTTTAATATATGTCTATATCTTTTAATCATGTTGTAGTTATTACATCCAGTTAAACTAAATAAAAATAAGATTATTTTCTTGGCAACTATTTGAAAAATAAGTTTTATTTTTTTGTATATTTTATGTTATTTTAGTTAATGTTTATTTTATTTCAAGTAACAAAAATGTTTTTCTATGGTTTCAGTTTTAGGTTTCACTCCTTTTATGATCTAGTTAATTTCTGATGAATAAAACCAAGAAATACATCAAATTACAAATTAAAATTGGTTACAAATGGTAATTCATGTTCACTCTAAGCCCATTTTCTCAATTGTCATTACTGTAATGCAAAAAGAAAATTATATTATATTATATTATATTATATTATATTATATTATATTATATTATATTATATTATTTAAAATTAATGTATTGTTTAAAAACAGTAAAAAATATATATATATCAGGGTTGTATTTTATGGATATAATTTATGCTGATTAAAAAAATATATGTTTTTGTTTTATTGCATTACAGCAAAAATTATGTATTTTAGTAATGAGAAACCAAGAACATTCATCTTTTGAGAATTACAGAACAAAAATGCAGTCCAGTAGTGAGAATTTGTCCTGACTTTTAAATCAATCAGTCAATCAATGAATCAATCAATCATTCATTCATTCATTCATTCATTTTAGGCTTTTTTTAATGAAAGTTCCTGAAATTAGACTTAAAGGCAGGGTAGGTGATTTGGTTCAAAAACATTTTTTGTTATACTGGTTGAAAGTCTCTTCACATCCCGATAGCAATCACTAAGGTAAGTAGTCTAAATTTATTTATATGTATTTATATCATCGGTGGAAGGCATATGACTATAAAATGTTCAACCAATCAAAATGTTCGCTCGGACCATTACTGTCCTGCCTGTGAAATATGTATTTGCATACCTCTGTGCACCCTGTTTGCGCAGACATGATACATCATCAGCGTGTTCCAGTGAGAATGAAAGGCTTTTTTTCAAAGCTAGCTTGCTATCGCTAGCCTTTCCGAAATCGCCTACCCTACCTTTAATTCAATATTACACGTAGGACCATAAAATGTTCGTCCAATCATATCCCTCGGTATGAGGGCTACGATAGGCTGTCCAACCTGCCTGTCAACGTATGTATTTGCATACCTCCGCATACCTTCATGTGTTTTGGAGGAGGCGTGGCTTTGGAGAGTGATTATGCAGGGAGGGTGGGATCTTGCTATAGCTTGCTATTGCTAGCCTCTGTGAAATCGTCTACCTTTAATTTCGATAATGTAAATTATTTATTCATAAATGTTTTTTTTAGGGGGCAGCAGGACCGGTAAATGTTTTGATGAGATTCTGCCAATCACCATTAACCAAGTGGATCGGGGCGGGGCTTAGCAGCCCACCACTGTCTCTGATTGGTCAGATATGCGGAATATAATTAATAATTCTCCTGTTTTATCTCTTCACTGTGTGTTTTCAACTCAGTGGCTGTCAACGTTTCTCAGTGTGATTATTCTGCTAGTGAATTAACATCTAGACGGCAGTAGTTTGTGATTACCGGAAAGAGCTTTTTCATTTTAGAGAGATTACAGGAGTTTCATTTGTAGCTCATTTGTACAAATCTTCGAATGAATGGATCTACTATTGTTCTTTTTAGTCTCCTCAGAAAGCATATGAGATTTGAATGCGTCCCACATGAGGATTGGGCTTACTGAGCCATGCAGGCGGCCCTCGAGGAAGAGCGCTTTTGTCTCGTAGGCCACGGTTATTAGCCGACAGCGTTTGGCGTCCCGCGGGACGGAGGCGTCTCGTCATGCACTCGTGAGTTTAAGTCGTTCCCTTGATACGGCTGTAACGTATGCAATCAACGTGTCTTTGGGTTCATATTACTGCACAGATTTAAAGGTCATGCTGTAACTAACACGGCAAAACACAATGACATTTTAACTAACCAGTCAAAACCATTCAACTGCTTTCCGAGTCCCAGCACATTTATTTGTTCTACCTTCCTGATAAAATTTGTCACTGATGATATTTGTGGATGATGGACTTGTTATGTCTGCGTCATGCTTAATTTTCAATGTAAAAGGCCCGACGCTGTCTGCATCACTGCGGTCGTTCATCATATTGACAGTTATATTATTTATCATCAAGATGGATCATCTACTAATTTGTACAGCCAGTACCGTCTCTATTGGGTAGCGCTTGCTCGCCTTTCATCGCTGAAGATGCCTGCACTTTAAAGGCCGTTTTAATTGAATATCTTCATAGTAAGATTGGTGGTGAGTCACTGTAGAAATCCATCATTAATTCCCTCGGCAGACTTTCTATTTAAATCCTAGAACGTCTCATTTAATGTTAGCGGAGACCGCATCAGGTAACGGCAGTCGAACATCAGAGGCTGAATGTGTTTGTGTGTTCGCTGTCTGTTTTTTCCTTGCTTTCATTCATGGCAAATCACTCGTCAAGTGTTGTACGTGCATAAAAATAAACACTGACATTAACATTAGTCATACTGTGACACTGGAAAAAGAAACGAAGCTGCTCATCATCTCAGCACTCACTGACTTCAGATCAGTCAGCTGTAGGTTTGAGGAGAGACTCAATGTCAATGAAAGCAAAACAGTTTAACTCATAGTGTGCTGAAATTATGAAAATTACAATTTACTCATGGCTTTTCATGTTATTTTGTCCTGTGATTCTCAGCATTACATTTTAATATATTTTTTAATTGTAATAGTTTTAATATTATTGTTACTATTGTTGTTACTACTGTTACTTACTTGTTACTACTATTATTACGGTGTTTCTTAAATTCAGTCTTGGTTAGCATAAGAGTAATAATATTATACAATATTAAACTACCAGTAAAACGTTTGGAAAATGTAAGATTGAGAGCTCTTTTCTGCTCACCAAGGCTGCATTTATTTGATCAAAAGTACAGTAAAAATGTTAATAATGTGAAATATTATTATTAATTTCAAAGAACTGTTTTCTATTTGATTATAATTTAAAATGTAATTTATTCCTTTGATGCAAAGCTGCATTTTCAGCATCATTACTCCAGTCTTCAGTGTCACATGATCCTTCAGAAATCATTCTGCTGATTTGATGCTCAGTTATTATCAGTTATTATTGTTGCTCAATTATTAATAGCAGTTCCTATTATTTTGACCACTCACAGGACAAAATAAAATAAATTAACCATTTCATTAAACACAACTTTTTATATATATATATAT
>NW_015554362.1:2351024-2355145 GCF_001515605.1 Sinocyclocheilus anshuiensis
TATAAATTGGCAAATAATTGATTTTGAAAGAATTAACATATATGGAAATTTCTCAAATATTTCAATTTACCTATATATATATATATATATATATATATATAGAGCTCCGGAGGTTGACGTCACACAACCTAAACTCACCATTTTGGCAGGCAATCAGGAGAGCGCTGTAGCATTGGTATCGACAGTTGTACGACAATAATTTAAAACCAGACTGTTTAGACCTTACAAAACTTACTATTTCAACATGGTGGACAGCTGCTGTGCGCCAGGATGCCAGAACAGGCAGGGGAAAGCTAGGGTTGCCAACCGTCCCGTATATTGGGCTTAATTTATGTGTGCCATACGTGACCTCCCTTGGCCCGTTTCTTGCCCCCTCACACAGTATTCGTTAAGTAAATCAGAAAATCCTGAACATAACTGTTTGAGGAAGGCTGCAGAATCCTCCGCAGGCTGGTCGCTCCCACTTCACAATTAAGCGGCGCTCGCGCTGACGCCAATTCCGTCCGTGTTTTGACTTCAGTAAATCAGTTTTGGCAAATACAAACTATGTGATAGATGACTAAAATGGTTCACTGCAATAAAACATGCTAACCAACACAAAATTTGGGATTAAACGGGTAAGATTTCATGACATTTATGATGTCTACTGTACTCACAGTGATATAGCTATGCTGGCTACCTACAAGGACAGCTAGGGTCGATTATGTTAGCTAACAACACATTTGACTTACCCTTCCAGTGACGACATAGCAGATTGAATATTCATCAAAAAATTAGATTGCGTCTATTTGTACCCCTCCAGGCTTTTGTAGGCTTTTAAA
Source organism: Sinocyclocheilus anshuiensis (assembly GCF_001515605.1). Taxonomy (NCBI): domain Eukaryota; kingdom Metazoa; phylum Chordata; class Actinopteri; order Cypriniformes; family Cyprinidae; genus Sinocyclocheilus; species Sinocyclocheilus anshuiensis. The sequence continues at coordinate 2,351,846 of NW_015554362.1, forward strand.
GAGTCTCCGGAGTAATGTTAGGAGGGAGAGTTGATGAGGTAGTTGTAGATATCAGGATACTGCAGGTCAGGAAATCTATCCGTTCCTTTATTGATACACGTTAAAAGCACCACGGGGGCATTATAGGGATCTGTTATGCTTAATCTATTAAGTTTTGCTATGTACAGGTCTATGTCTTTTGAATTAAAGTACGCAGTGAACTCTGTTGCCTTGAAACTCATGCTGGCGCCATTCATTTCATATTCGCTCCCGGCTGTCCCTGCCTGCCAGCATGGTGCTGTAAACAGAATGGGTCACGTGACGTCCGGAGCTCTATATACACTGAACAAAATTATAAACACAACACTTTTGTTTTTGCCCCCATTTTTCATAAGCTGAACTCAAAGATCTAAGACTTTTTCTATGTACACAAAAGGCCTATTTCTCTCAAATATTGTTGTGTGTCTGTACTTACTTATCTCAATTGCTATAATCATGTGGGCCTGTATATACAATTAAAGCAATTGCAACACATATACTGTAAATGCTGTATTTAAAGGACTACTCCTGATACACTGTAGAAAGACACACAGTGCTCGATTATAAAGGCTTGTTGTTATGGACAGTTCTGATGCCCTGCGAGGAGCAGAAAGGATGGCGGGTGGAAATGAGTAATGGACAGGCATAACAAGCGTGCGATCGCTTTAATCCCACTGCGCCACAGATACACTGCCTTTCTGCTGTTTGTTTCATGCTTAATAATGTCTCCCAAAGCCACTGACCTACTCAATTAAATCCTGGACCAATTCTGTCTGGCGGTTTATTGTTTTTATTTTTAGGAGAAAAAGAAGACAAATAAATAATCAGAATTTGAGCGTTCAGACATGAGTGGGGAGGATAAACAGGCAGAGGGGAATCTGTAAATATGATTGCCTCGGTAATTAAAAAGAGAAGACGAGGGGGAGCGAGAAGAAAGCTAAGCTGAAATGGTAGGAGGAAGGTGTTAGTCTTATCTGTAATTTGTTTGCCATGAGATTACAACGATAAAAAAACAGACGGATTACTGAAGGAGGAGGAGCTCTGACAATATTACTGCTGTTTACTGTTCGCTTCATGCATGATTTGATTAATTTAAGGTTGGTAACCGATATTTTAATTACGGGCCGATAGCACTCTGCTTATCGATATGTAATTGTCACAGAGCCCTTTTGACCACACTTTTACATGCTTTTTACAGGTTTAAACACTTATAACTGCATTCAGATAGATTTCATGTAAACAGCTAGGCTTCTCATCTGCATTAAGGCTAGAAATTGACAGATAATTGACTTGACTGATATTTTACCGATATTCAACTCTATGATTAACTCTGATAATTCTATGAGCTCTATGATAAATACCAACAACTGTGTTTTAACCAAGAAAAGTGTTTGCAAGTAAAGTAATTTTTCTGTGTAAATTACTTTTTATAGTCTTTCTTTTACAAAAATGCATATAGCATTTTATTTGCAAGTTCTGCAATCTCAAAACATGAAAATTATGTTTGATGAAAATAACATTTTATTTGCTAAACAATTTTGCATAATTGTAATGCCATTACAACAAGCGTTCACTGGTAAATTAACTTTTTGGCACAAATTACTCAACTTTTAAGCTATTCATTTGGAAAAATGCATAGCATTTTATTTGCAAGTTATACATAGTTCAAAACAAAGATAAAAATAAACAAAAAAATAAACTTAAGTTTACTAAAGCATTTTGCATAAATTTAGTGGCATTAATAACAATAATAACAACAGTTGTTCACAGGCAAAGTAATGTTTGTTTTAATGTAAATTTTTACAGGCATTCGTTTGCAGAAATGTGTAGAATTTTATTTCGTAAAAATAGCTCAAAGCTAAGATTAAAAAATTACAATTATGTTAAATATAATGGTGTTAATAATAATAATAATAATAATAATATTTTTCTGGATATTAGTTATCAGGCATTTAATTAATAAATAATTGGTATCATAAAAAAAAAAAAAAAAACTTTTGTCAATTTCTAGTCAGGATTGTTTTGGTATAACAAAACATAAATTCTGCCATTATTATTTTTCAATTGATTATAGATTTTTAAAAATACAGTACAGTACATTGCAAAAACAGGTATTATTTTTTAATTCAACATGTTGCACCCTGAAAGTTCATAATTAATTCCTATTAAAATGGATGTTTTGTGAATGTTTAACGTCAGTATTTCTTTGGAATAAACAGAGGATATGAATGTGGCAGATTGGCAGCTATTAAAATAGATATGCAGTAAAATCACAGTATAAACGTACTGATTCGTGGGTGGCGGACTGTTGTTTTTACGTCAAGCATTTGATCCCTAAAGGCTTGTTTGTATGCATATTTACGCAGATTTCACTGGCTGTTACGTCATAGTGTCCTTTCTGCTTTGGTTTCTCCAGAGGGCATAAGTGTACTTGTGTAATGTCGGTGTACGTGTGAGACGCTGGTTCACTCCAGCTCACAGACCTTCAATCCCGGCATCAGATGAGCACGTGAGGTGTACGTTTGCAGCCGCGGGGAAAATCTGAGATCAATCATACCATCGCATGTCTGGAACAAAGTGCTCCAACCCCGGTGCTGATGTGCTGAAAATTGCATCTTCAAGGAAACGTGCTTGATGAGATAGTGGCATCAATAGAGAACGAGATCGGCTGAATGACAATATCCGAGTGCTCGGCTCGCTGATGTTCTTATACAGCATGTCTCTTCCACGCACAGGCCTACCGGGAACCCAGAGGCCACACTTTGTCCATCTGGAAACCCGTACACCCTCACAGCCAGATAATAAATTGACCTTTCATAACTGGAGTGAATGACGCGATCTGCAGGTGATGTGATGAGAGCAGTGGTGGATAAAACACCTGAAAGCCACACTTAAGTAAAAGTAGAGATAACATAGCAGAAAATGACGTTGGTAGAAGTTAAATTCACTGTTTAGAATATTACTTAAGTAAAAGTTTTAAAGTATGTGATATTTATTGTACTTAAGTACGAAAATTATTTTTTTAATCTTAAATGGACTTAAGTATTGAAAGTAAAAGTACAAGTAAATGCAAAATGGAAAAGAAGCAATTAAATATATATTAAAAAATGTTCATACACAGCTTGAGTAGCAAGATTGTGTTCAGTTTTAACTCTTTCTTCCATTTTGTATTTTTGGGTAAGAATAAGAAGCACTTCATCCTGTATTAGTGTCTTTCATTCCAACATAAGAAAACATTTCTGGAATCTGCATCTGAAATAGCATTTAGATGTATTTACACAG
>NW_015554362.1:2355489-2358248 GCF_001515605.1 Sinocyclocheilus anshuiensis
GAAACAACATGAGGGTGAGTAATTAATGACAGAATTTTCATTTTTGGGTGAACTAACCCTTTAAGTATGAAATGTTTTTTTTTTACTTAAGTATTGAAAGTAAAAGTACAAGTAAATTCAAAATAGAAAAGGAGCAAATAAATATAAAAAATTAGGTATGTAACGAATAACCGCGAGCCGATCGAAAATCGATTCAAATATGTGACGATTCAAATCGGTTGAGATGCCAAACAAATCGCGATACAACTAGAGTAGGAGTTTATATGAATGTATCTCTGAGGAGAACAGACTGTCTTTAGAAAAGTTTACGTGGTGCAGCTCTGCTTTGTTTACAGAGGTAACCCAGGAAACATTGTATCATTGCTGTTCATGAGCGCCACCTGCTGTCAGTGAGTGAATCTGCATCTCATTCAGCTCCTCTGCTGTTTCAGATATAATTTATGTAGTATAGTTTCACAAAACTAAAGTCGAAATTATACAGTCTAATGACGCTTTTCCACTGCGTGGTACGACTCGGCTCGGCACGGCTCAGTACAGCACGGCACGGTTCGGCTCGGCACGGTTTGCATTTCCACTGCAGTTCAGTACCGCTTTAGAGTGGGCGGGATTATTCACATGTCATTATAGTTATAGATTCATTCCAAGATGGCGGCACGTTCACACGTGTGTAACTTGTTTGATTTGGGGTTTGTTTTAAAATTTCAATTTAGGTTTGCTATATGTCAATTTCACAAAGAAACGTGCAACAATAGCCTAATAAAAATGTCTGCCTAATGTCTTCAATCTCATTTTGTTAACCAAAATCGTGAGAAAATCAAATCGAATGGTGAGTTGAGTATCGTTCCCTATTAAAAATGGTTCTATACACAGTTTGAGCAACAAGATTGTGTTCAGTTTTAACTCTTTCTTCCATTTTGTATCTTTGGGTTAGCATAAGAGGCTCTTCATCTGGTACGAAGACTCTTTCATTCCAACATAAGAAAACAATTCTTGCAAATATGCATCTGAAGTGGCATTTAGATTCATTTAATGCAGCTCAGAGGGGGTTTGGATGCATATAACCAGCAGTTACAAATGCATAAATAATGTTTTAAACATAATAATTTTGAATATTGATATTTTAAAATATTTAAAACATGAAAAGATACTTGAAATGTGAAATTAAAGCCGCCAGTAGGTGGCAGCAAGTCCCTGTTAATGAGCGAGTCGTTGAGATCAAATCGATTCATTCAAATGGTTGATTCATTCAGGAATGAAACATTTGACTGTTTTAATGACTGAGTCACTGAATCATTTGTTCAAAAAACTGATTCATTCAATAAGGAAACACCGTCCTGTGTGTCGCTCATCGGCGCAAAACAGTTTGGAACTATTTTCATTGGCGAAATACAGCAAAAACAGGCATCTAAAATGTAAGTAACTTAATACTAATACTTAATACTTTATTAAACTTGTATAAAATCAATATTGTTATCATGCTGATATCTGGAGAAAGAACAGCACTCTTAGTATGATAGATTATCCTATTAAATGATATAAATATAAAAGACATACAGAGGCATTTTGCCTCTTATCTTGAATCTTATGGGCTTTCTGAATGCGTTTTAATAGACTGAATCACACAGTGTATGCTTGCACTCTCTGGGTGTTTTTTTGTGATTTACTCCATAACTTGCAGGCGCCAGACACTTATTCTCAATCCTGCTTTCTTGTGTTTTTCCGACTTTATTTTGTAGTAATTAACGAATATGCTTCGGGGAAATTTATCGGAGTAAAAGTATACATTTTAATTAGGAAATATAGTGGAGTAAAAGTGAAAGTTGACAGAAATATTAAAACTTCTCCCAAAAAATACTTAGGTACTGTAAAGAAGTATTATTACTTAGTTACATTGCACCACTGGATGATAGTAGTGCACAATGATCCTCTAATATAAGCAAACCTGAGCCGCTGTGAATTTAAAGTAAACCTGAATCAAAATTCACTTAGCCTAATAAATGTTCCTGGTCCTGTTATGAACAGTCCATCAGTGCACATTGTTCCAAAATGCAGTACAATACAGATATTTTCTGTTAGGCCAGTAGATTTTTCTTGCCTTGCCACTTTTGCTAAATGTACAACCAAAAAAAATATTTTTATTTTCTTTTATATTTGATATTTTCTTTATTTTTTAATTTTAGCAGTGATTTTGTAATTTTAAAATTAAATTATTTTGTATTCATTTTATCTTTTATTTTTTCTTAGAAATGTTTTTTTTTTTACTTGTTTATTTTTTCATTTTTGTTTTCTTTTGAGTTTTTATATTTGGTAGACATACATTTTATCAGTATTTATTTTATTTTATATTTATGTTATTTATAATTTTATGTGTTTTTTTTTCTTCTTAGCAGTGCATTTTGATATTTGCCAGGAATAACATATTTATTTATTTTAAATTCATTCATTTTAATTAAATATTGAAGTATTTAATTCAATAATATTTAAAATTTTAATTACATATTTTGTATACATTTTATTTTATGTTTTTATTAATTTACTTTGTACTCATCTTATTTTTCTGTAAAATATTTTGGATTTTATATTTGTTTTTCATTTTTAACAGTGCACATTTTTTAATATTTGCTAGAAATATTTTGTATTTTAATCTTAATTTTAAAATGATTTTGTATTCATTTTATTTTTGTGCATTTAAGATTTTTAATTTATACTTTATTTTTAACAGTGCATATGTGTGTGTGTGTGTGTGTGTGTGTGTGTGT
>NW_015554362.1:2359628-2369184 GCF_001515605.1 Sinocyclocheilus anshuiensis
TATACTAACCCCAAATCTGAGCACCTTTCAGAGGTGTTTTAAGTCAAGTCACACTCTTTTAGTGTGTGTGTGTGTGTGTGTGTGTGTGTGGTTTAACAGTGCATATAATATATTTTGTATAAACTTTTAGTTTTTCTGTAAAATATTTTTGTATTATATTTTAGATTCATACATTTTTACATTTTACATTTTTATATTTATATAAATCTTTCTAAGAAAATATGCAACAAGCAGAAAATATCACATCTTTAACGTAACTATAAATGAATGGAAAAAGTTTTGCATGCAATGACGAACATAGTTTTCAACACATGCTTACTGATACTTTCAGTTCTCAAGTGGAACATTAAAGAACATTAATGTACAGTATTTTGAAAAATGTCTCAAAATGTTGTTTTGCACTCCACTGACTGTTCCTCAGAGTATCTTCTTTTGTGCTCCTCAGAAAAAGACAGTCATACAGGTTTGGAACAGCACAAGAATGAGTAAAGGATGACTGTTTCACTCATAAATACGTCAGATTACGGAAGCAAATGGCTTGTGAGCGTCACTTCACGTTGACATGCACTGGCCCGCGGGCGCTTTCCGCTCGCTCACGTACTCTTACAAGTGCAGTGTACTTAAAGATGTGGCGTGTATCTAAACACCTCTGCCAGAGTGCCTACAAATGCGCCTGTGGCGTCTGTGTTTCCTGTCTAAGAGTGGTCCAATCATGGCTAATCTGTATTGAGAGCTCATGTGTGATGCATACGAACACACACACAAACACAAACACACATTTACATATGAACACACACATCGTGCTCATGCCAAGTCCAGCAATGCGGCAGATTTTTTTCCTCCTCCCCACTGTGGCTGTTGCCATGGCAACAAGCTCCGGTTTTCTGGAATTGAAAAGTTGAATCTGACAGGAAGTGTGAGCGTCTCCGGGGGGCAGGAAGAACGGCGGTGGGGATAATAAGAGGGGTGTGGACTGGAGCAGGTGTGGATGGACGCACTCACTCACTCTCCTCCTCCTCTCGCGTGTTTGTACAGGTCCACCGCGGGGTGCTAATAGCTCCCAAAATATTGACTCCTTATGTAAATATCTGCTGGCCTCCAGGCTCCGCGTGGGTCAAGGTTCACAAACACAGACACGGGCTCCTGTTAACTTTATCCTACAGCTTTACACCTTCTACAGAGAGATGCTTGTTTGTTAGAAAGAAAAATCAAACTTGAAATCACTTTAATATCTCATTCGTTTCTCCCAAACGGCTTTTGTTGAAGTCTCCTGCTTCTCAAATGTCTGTCTTGAGAATAAGACCCAAATAATTTGACACGTGTCTCTGAAAGAGTTTCAAAACAGACCTGCGTGGTGTGAATTTTTGTATTTGCTGTGTTAAAATGAAGGAATTTTCCATATTGATTTTTTTACAGGTGTTTTACCCGTATTGTGAATTACGCTTTAGATTGTGTAGCATTTTAGGGTTGAAGGAAAAGTCAATAAATTTAACGTAAAATGGTAATTTTCAGACAGGTCATTATCTGTTTTTCTACGGATTAATTTCTTACAGTGGTATTGCTATTAATTTTAATTAAAAATATTTTGTTCTCATTTTACATTTTTATATAAAATATTTTTGTTTTTTTATATTTTAACTTTAAATGTTTTTTTCACTTTTTTATTTTTAGCAGCGCATTTTTATATTTGCTAGAAATATTTTGTATTTATTTTAATCTTCATTTTAAAATAATTTATTTCATTTTTATACAAATAATTAATTTTTTGCATTTTATATTTTCTTACATAAAATATTTTTTATAGTTATATATTTTTAATTTTTTAATTTTTGCAATGCATTTTTATATTTGCTAGAAATAATATTTTTCATAGTTTTAATCTTAATTTGAACATTTTTTAAATTTAAAATTAATTTATTTTGTATTTTATTTTACATTGTCATATAAAATATTTTCATCTTTATATCTTAAAGGTAAACATTGTTTTTAAAAAATATTTTTAATGTCATCTTTAATATTTGCTAGAAATATTTATTTGTATTAACTCTAATTTTAATTTTCAAAACGTGTTTGTATTTACTTTTACAAACTTTTCTCGTAATCATTTTATGGCTTTATATTCTTACTGTATGACAACTTTTGAATCATTTGGGTCTAGTTCATTTCATTTCTACAAAAAGAGCAGAATTATTATTTTTTTAATATTTCAATTGTCTCTCTGTGTTAGCAATGAGATTAAATGGCTCCTCTTTCTTACATTTTCCTCCTTACATTTTTTTTTTTTAAGATTTCAGCACTGGTATCTTGTCAAATCTGAGCACAGTTCCATACAATGTGTGCAAAGAGATCAAGAGATTTTGATGTGAGTGCAAGCATTATCATTCTCTGATCTGCTACATTTTTTCCCCCATCTCTATACTCTCACTGTATGTCATCTATAGACTTATTTGAGTTTTTATTCTGCTAAAGAATAGAAGAATTTGAGTGAACTGAAATGCATCCTGAGCTATGAAGCTTTATGAAGTTTTATTTATTAGGCACCCAAAGCTTCACTTCACAGAGAGAAAACATAAATCTTATTCCTCAAGAGAGTCCTGTGCATTTACTGAGAGGAAGCATCTATGTGATGAAAAACAGGCTAATGTGAGGTGCATTAAGGGCATTTACACACTTTGACCAAAAACACATTTGCAGTATGTGTGCATCATCAATGCGAATATCTGTTTAACAATGTAGCTAGTTAACAACTCAGAAGACATGTTATTGAAGTATTCGTCCCTTTGGATTTAACACCAGAACTTAACATGTACAAAGCGACACTTGCGTTTGTCTGCTGCGGAGAATGCGAGATGCTCTTAAATGGCAATTTATTCAGGACAGGCAGCAATGAGACATGCATGTATACTATATAAAGTGCTGGTGAGCATTTCAAACATGCACATTATACTTAACAATGGTTCACTTGCTTAAGTTATGCTGGATTGCTTCTTTTTCCAGTTGTGAATCAGACCCCAGATCACCTTTGAAAGCAGGTTCAAGTGAGGACTTTATTTCTTCTGTGGAACGCAATTGGCAAAAAGTCGTGTAATGATTCAAAATGCACAAATTTGAGGGGAAAATTATCCAACATTGGCTCATTGGAAAATCTATCAGTTCTAACACTATCAGTTAGGTTTAGTGCGCAGTTTGGTGCGATATAGCGGTAACTTTTTACTTTTTTAGCACCACTCACTGGACATTTCATTTCCGAGCTGCCGTAATACGTTCAACAACCAATGTAATAAAACGTTGCCAGATTCACATTCATCTGTTTCGGATAAAATGGAACACAGTTTTTTCACATAACAGTTCACTCTGAAAGTGCCATGAAGCATGCAATGTAAAATATTAGTTTGCAGAAATGTCACCACATGCACTTTTTTCTAATGAGCCTTGGTTGAAAGGATCTTTAGATATCTTCTATTTCCTCACATAAAGCCTCATATGACTTCAGAAGATTTTTGAGATGCACAAGCTGTATACACTAATTTTTTTTTTGTTTTTTTGTTTTTTGCTTGACAGCTGTGATCACTGTTAACTTTCGTTGCTTGACAGGGTTAGTTAACCAGCTAGTTGCCAAGGCAGCATTTGTCATTTTTGTTGAAGTACTTGAATTACTAAAATAACATAAGCTAAATAAAGTAAAAATAATAACTAAAAATGAAAAAAAAAAAAATAATAATAATATATTAAAAATAAGATAACAAGTAAATAATATATAAGTTAAAAACACTATATAGACATACAGGTGCATCTCAATAAATTAGAATGTCGTGGAAAAGTTCATTTATTTCAGTAATTCAACTCAAATTGTGAAACTCGTGTATTAAATAAATTCAGTGCACACAGACTGAAGTAGTTTAACCCATGATTGTGTAGCCTAGTGAACCAAACTGAGAGACCATTTTGAAGGCTCAGGAAACCTTTGCAGGTGTTTTGAGTTGATTAGCTGATTGGCATGTCACCATATTCTAATTTGTTGAGATAGTGAATTGGTGGGTTTTTGTTAAATGTGAGCCAAAATCATCACAATTAAAAGAACCAAAGACTTAAACTACTTCAGTCTGTGTGCATTGAATTTATTTAATACATTAGTTTCACGATTTGAGTTGAATTACTGAAATAAATGAACTTTTCCACGACATTCTAATTTATTGAGATGCACCCGTATATAAAACTTACAAAATCACACAACCAAATTACTCCAACTTTAACTAAAATTAAAGTGAAGACAGAAAATATAAAAATAAAATCTAATTCAAAGTATTAACAAAAACTATATTAGTATGTCAATAATACTAAACTAAAACTGTTATATGGAAAAGAGTTGTTCAAAAATGCACTTTTTGTGTTGCATGAAAAAAAGTTAAGTCAGATTTAGGAAGGACATGCGAGTGAGTTTTTGGCTGAATTATTCCTTTAAATGTTGAGGAAACTTCTCCCCTGAACATTGTCTCGTCTTTATCTCAGTCCAGAGTCTTGGAAGAATTAATTAAGTTCTGAGTTTCTCCTCTCTCTTTAATGCCTGCAATTCTTGTCCAAATTTCCATCCTTTCTTCTTTTCCGACCCATTAATTCTCGATTCCCGTGTCTTGGTAGGAGGCTGCGAATGAGCTAGAGACATCACAAACCTCACGCTCCTTTTTGGTCTTCCACCTTTTCCCCATCCGCCCCAGCGCACTTCAAAATCAACTTGATTGACATATCAAGGGTAGTCCCCAAACACTTGAGTGAAAAACACTTTTTGAATTTAAGCAAAACGTACACACAACTTTAATGTGTCACTCTTTAATGTGTCAACGCATCTCCTGCTACCTCCTCTCCATGGATTTGCATGTTTACATACTTCATCAGACAGTTCAGGAGGTGACGAGAGTGTGAGCAAGATGACTGCTGAGATCTGAACAATGGCACAGGCAGCTGAAGGAAATGTTGAGGGGGGCGGAGCCTCAGAGATTAGGAAACATCTTCCTGTCTGCAAACACTTTCAGCTCTGTGAATGTTTGACTATTTTTTTCTGAACATTTAGGTTTGGATGGTCAGACTTTACCCCTTTCAGAACCAAAAAGTGTTCCACAAGTGTTTCATGCAAAGTATTTTGGAATAAACTTTAAATGATGCAGTGACTGTTGAAAATGTTGCCCCAAAACGTATTTGGACACTTTTAGAGACTTAAGTCACACTTTAAAATATCTGAATTTTATTGCATTAGATGCTAAATATCAAACCAAGTAACATCACCAGTAGCATTTTATTTATTTAATCAACCCTATTTTAGTTTTACAGTTATTTGTTTGTTTGTTTGTTTATCACTTTGTATTTTAATAGTAAACTTCATTTTGTGTAGTTTTGATTGAAAAGTGTGCAAAACTGAATTCTAAAAGAGGCGATGCCATTTTAATATTTATATACTATTATAGTATTTAATAATATTTTAATTGGATTTGAATTTAGAATTTGTTATATTTTCAGTTTTCACATAAGTTTTGTTTATTTTTTGGTCATACTTAGTCATTTAGTCTTTTTATTAGTTTAAATAAAATAAAAATAAAATAAATTAAAGCTAAATATAATATAAAAGAAATAAAAATGAATAAATTAATAGATAGTTATTTAGCTTTCATTTACTTTTATTTCAGTTTTAGTCATTTTAGTACTCCATCTCTAATATTTTATTTTGGCTTTTTATTAAATTAGTTCTTATTTTTATATTTTCAGTTTTTATTTTCATTTTTGTTTAAGTTTTAGTCATTTTGTTATGTGCTTTTGTAATTTTTACGAGTTTTTTTTAATATTTTTATTTAATATTAATTTATTTCTGTTTCAGTTTTAGTCATTGTTGTACTTCAATTTAAGGTTAAGTTTTTCAAGTTTAACTTGTCTCTTTCGTACACTCGGCTCCTTGGTATTGTGATGACCTGCGCTCAAAGAAGGTTGCTTGCCGCAAACTGTTTTTCATTAGGCTTGGAAAACTTGTCTGGGTCAGTATAAAGTAGCACTTGAAAAAGCAAGATCATCCTACTTTTCTCAGATTATTGTAAATAATCAAAATAATCCCAGGCAGCTCTTTCACTCTATTAATAGTCTACTCAAAGCTTAAGGATGCTTATTCTCCGACTGCATCAATTCAGTTGTGTAATGATTTTCTCACCCAGAAAAAAAAATTTCTCAGATGTCGGCAGTTAATTTTTTATGCTTTTCTGGTACTCTGTCCAGATTTTCTTCAGTACATCCTGAATCACTCTGTGTGCAGGTATCTAGTATGAAAGCTACCACTTGCGTACTTGATCCCCTGCCAATCTTGTTTTGACATTTTGTGTTCTACTGTTCTTTCAATCATAAATGATTCACTGTCAACCGGTGTTGTGCCAGCAGCACTTAAAACTGCTGCTATCACCCATGTTCTAAAAAAAAACAAAATACTGATGTGAACAATTTAAGCAATTTTCGTCCAATCTCAAATCTTCCAATTTTTGGCAAAAATTTTAGAGGGTGTTGCTGCTTCTCAATTACACAATAATTTGACTGTTAACAACCTTCTTGAGCCATATCAGTCGGGGTTTCGGAAACTGCACAGTACTGAGACAGCTTTGGTCAAAGTTACTAATGACATGTTATTGGCATCCAACTCTGGATCTGTGTCTATCCTTATCCTTCTGGACCTAAGTGCAGCTTTTGATATCGTCGACCATACGGTATCACTTAGTCGACTTGAATCGGTCTTTGGGGTGACGGAGACTGCTCTGGATTGGTTCAGATCCTATTTAACCGATCGTAGTCGTTTTGTTTTTATGGATGGTCACAGATCAGATGTCGGTCCTGTTAGTACTGGTGTCCCTCAGGGCTCATTACTTGGTTCCTTGCTTTTCAGCATCTATATTTTTCCTCTTGGTCAGTTGTTAAAAGATCTCTCAAACTCTACTACCATTTTTATGCTGAAAATACGCAGATTTACATCCACTCAAATCCAGGTCAAGACGTGAATATTTCCCATCTCTCACACTGTCTTTCTGAGATTAAGTTGTGGATGTCTGACAATTTCTTGTGTTTGAATAGTTCCAAAACAGACGTTATGCTTCTTGGCTTTCCCCATAAATTGCGTAATGCTGGATCTTTAGCTTTGTCTGTTGACGGTGTTGCTCTGGAGTTACAAAGTAAATAAAAAAATTTGGACGTTATTTTCGATCCCAGCTTGTCGTTCGAGCCTTTCATGCTGAACACTGTTAAGATTCTGTCAGGGGCCAGGGTTGTTGATCATATAACTCCTATTTTGGAACTGTTGCATTGGCTCCCGGTTAGATTCCGTATTGATTTTAAAGTTCTTATGTTAACACAAGGCACTGCATGGTCTGGCTCCTCAGTACTTGGCTGAGCTTTTAATTCCTTATACACCTAGCCGCAATTTGCGATCTTCTCAGAGTGGTCTTTTAGTCATTCCTAAAACACGTCTGCATTCTGGGGGTGATCGGGCATTTTCATCTTACACCCCCAAATTGTGGAATTCTCTCCCGGCTGACATCAGGGAAGCAAATTCGTTGGGTATTTTTAAATCTCGTCTTAAAACGTTTTATTTCCGTCTTGCTTTTACCTGATTGTCATTCTGTATTTTTGTGTTTTAATTTGGATTGTTCTGTTAGCTTGTGTTGTAAAGCGCTTTGAGAAAGTACACTCAAAAAAATTAATTGTTGAATGAACGTGATTTAATCGTAGCACCCATTATGCATCTAATCAAATCAAGTAAACTTGGACTGCTTTGAATATGTTATATGAACACAATATACATTTGTAGATTAAACATGATTTTGATATGTCAATGTAACTTCTTTGCAACTAATTGAATCAAAATGTTTGTATTGTGTTAGTCTAATCAAATTTATTCTTATTCACTCAATGTCGGTAAAGCACTTCAATTCAACAAAATTCTGCCTTGTTACATCAACTAGTTAATGTCTTGTTCATGTATGGTTTTGGTAGTTTAATGAATATCTATCTTGTTGTTTCAATTAGATTTGTTTTAGATGACAGCACTAAGAAGCAAGACATTACCAAAAGTTCAGTAATCTACAAAAAAAGCACAGAAAACATGCAAACAATTTAAATTTTGTATTTTTTTCATTAGGCTTTAACATGCACTAATTAAGTTTAAACTGCTTTCTTCACTTTAAGTATCTTATCCATTTGAGTGTTTGTTACACAACGTATAAGAAACATTTAGCCAACAAAATCTTGGCTCATGAGAAAACTGATCCCCAAGCAACGCTTATAGGACTTTAACACCGGTTTGGTCTTAAAACTACTTAAAAATTAAGCCTTGCTGTGATGATTTCACATGAAAATTTTGATAATTCTAAATTACCAGTGTATCTATGTTGCTTCACATCTGAAAATAAGAAAATCACTCCCAGAAAATATTTGTAAGTGTGTAACAACTGCTTCAGTCAGTTGTCCCTTTGGTAAAACAAGCTCACTTACTCCAAAAGCTTGTTTTTGAGGAACTGTGCCTTGGATGACAACCTCTGTCCATTTAGATTTAGAAAGATCTTCTGCAAGACTTCAAAGGTGCATTTGAGCTCTAGTGGGTAGCTCAGGTTCAAACAGTATATCAGTCCAAATATCAGAGCACAAGCCTGTGCAATGCTACTCAAGTCACTGAGGACTTCCACACCTTCAATTAGGACACCAATGTCCTGTGGGTCATCGTCAGGCAGCACTCCCTCCTTCAGTATAACATACACTCCCATCACAGTTTGCTCCATGGTACTTTGTGACTCAATGTCTGAATCCTGTGGGACGAAATACATGAAAGATCACAAACAAAAATGAGCTCAAATACTTATTACAAGAATTGCACACTTATACACTCACTGGCCACTTTATAAGGTACATCTGTAAAGTAAACTTCAATTCAATACAGGAGCTCTGCTGTGAATTCTACATTTACAAGGTTATAATTTCTCAGTTTTTAAGTTGAAACTGTCAGAAAGGTGATACTTCTACTATATGTTTATTACTGAGGTCACAGTGGGTGCTGGAGTGTTATTGCAGTGCATTATATTATAAGATTGTTATAATTTTATTTGGCCACCATATTTAAAATGAATGAGGTGGCTAAAACATTAGAACCATCTTAGAATATAATGCACTGCAATAAAACAAAAGCATGCATGTACAGTTTTCTGATGCCATTTATTTATTTATTTTTTGTGGCATGCCTCTTCTGCCTTTCAGATCAATTTAAATCTTTAGTATGGGTTTACACAGTTTTGTAAATTAGGCCCCAAGAGAGCTCAACCAATATGAATAAAAAATTAATTGGTTTAGTGCGTCAACCAATTCACATAAGTACTTTGTCATTGTGTACCATCAGTTAAGAGACCTGCGCGGGACGGATTTTTCAGTCAATATCTCCTAATCTCCACAACATACCAGCATAAACGCTCCCAATAAAATATTTGTTATTTAGGCTAAGCATCAACATTCACAAACCACTGTTATTTTTAACAGAAAAGCAAGCATG
>NW_015554362.1:2372091-2377537 GCF_001515605.1 Sinocyclocheilus anshuiensis
TTGAATAAAAATGTTTGTATTGTGCTAGTCTAATCAAATTTATTCTTATTCCCTCAATGTCGGTAAAGCACTTCAATTCAACAAAATTCTGCCTTGTTACATCAACTAGTTAATGTCTCGTTCATGTATGGTTTTGGTAGTTTAATTAATATCTATCTTGTTGTTTCAATTAGATTTGTTTTAGATGACAGCACTAAGCAGCAAGACATTACCAAAAGTTTAGTAATCTACAAAAAAAAAGCACAGAAAACATGCAAACAATTTAAATGTTTTATTTTTTTCATTAGGCTTTAACATGCACCAATTAAGTTTAAACTGCTTTCTTCACTTTAAGTATCTTATCCATTTGAGTGTTTGTTACACAATGGATAAGAAAAATTTAGCCAACAAAATCTTGGCTCTTGAGAAAACTGATCCCCAAGCAACGCTTATAGGACTTTAACGCCCGTTTGGTCTTAAAACTTCTTAAAAATTAAGCCTTGCTGTGATGATTTCACATGAACATTTTGATAATTCTAAATTACCAGTGTATCTATGTTGCTTCACATCTGAAAATAAGAAAATCACTCCCAGAAAATATTTGTAAGTGTGTAACAACTGCTTCAGTCAGTTGTCCCTTTGGTAAAACAAGCTGACTTACTCCAAAAGCTTGTTTTTGAGGAACTGTGCCTTGGATGACAACCTCTGTCCATTTAGATTTAGAAAGATCTTCTGCAAGACTTCAAAGGTGCATTTGAGCTCTGGTGGGTAGCTCAGGTTCAAACAGTATATCAGTCCAAATAACAGAGCACAAGCCTGTGCAATGCTACTCAAGTCACTGAGGACTTCCACACCTTCAATTAGGACACCAATGTCCTGTGGGTCATCGTCAGCACTCCCTCCTTCAGTATGACATACACTCCCATCACAGTTTGCTCCGTGGTACTTTGTGACTCAATGTCTGAATCCTGTGGGACGAAATACATGAAAGATCGCAAACAAAAATGAGCTCAAATACTTATTACAAGAATTGCACATTTATACACTCACTGACCACTTTATAAGGTACATCTGTAAAGTAAACTTCAATTCAATACAGGAGCTCTGCTGTGAATTCTACATTTACAAGGTTATAATTTCTCAGTTTTTAAGTTGAAACTGTCAGAAAGGTGATAATTCTACTATGTTTATTACTGAGGTCACAGTGGGTAATGGAGTGTTATTGCAGTGCATTATATTATAAGATTGTTATAATTTTATTTGGCCACCATATTTAAAATGAATGAGGTGGCTAAAACATTAGAACCATCTTAGAATATAATGCACTGCAATAAAACAAAAGCATGCATGTACAGTTTTCTGATGCCATTTATTTATTTATTTATTTATTTTTTGTGGCATGCCTCTTCTACCTTTCAGATCAATTTAAATCTTTAGTATGGGTTTACACAGTTTTGTAAATTAGGCCCCAAGAGAGCTCAACCAATATGAATAAAAAATTAATTGGTTTAGTGCGTCAACCAATTCACATAAGTACTTTGTCATTGTGTACCATCACTTTCCTATAAATGAACAATTTGTCCAGCTCAGTTATTTGACAAAGTTGTGTGTTCTCTCATGTCACATATTTGTTGTAGCAAATAGGGAAAAACACCAAATAGGGAAAAGTACAGAATATATGGCCTTTTGAAACTTGAAATCGCATCATATGACCCCTTTTTAAAGTAATATTTTGATGATATAACGGTACACATATGAAGGGCCAGGCCAACGTTAGTTAAGTTGGCTAATAACAACAACAGTCCCGCCGTTGGCACACTAAACAAAACATAAAAAAAAAAGCCCTATAAAGGTTAGCTAGACTGAAAAGAGCGATGAGAAGTGCAAATTGCTTTATCGACTCTGCATTCACTTTATCTCCCGTTTTCCCATCCCATTGTTGGGGTAATGTAGAGTTCAGGTTTAACGTAGGTTATGTAGTTAATAGTTAGGCATAGCTAGCATTGAATTGTGACAGAAATGCACCTATTGTAGCGGATATATTAACGTTAAGGTGAAACTCTTACCGACAAAGACACGGAATTGAACCCAACACGTGCTTCAAGTCTGGGAAAATAAGTCTGCTTAGAAACATCGCCACAGTGTCTAATAACTCATTTTTAATCTATAATCCACGGTACTAATTACAAACAGGTACATATCAAGTACTTACCCTCAATATCAAGGATGAAGAACGATTAGACGCAGCAGTTCAAACCGCTCACAAAACTCCATTGCGTGACGTGTTCCCGAACTTCCCGCCGCAGTGCTGAGCATGCGCAGTGACTCACCAAAGAGAGTTGTTGATATGAAGCGCCTCAGTCTCATTGAATCAACAAGTGCTGATCTAATTCATTTGATTATTTCTTACTTTAATTACAAATAACAAGAATGAATCATTTAACAGAAATAAACTCGTTATATTCATATTAATGAGACATTTGTATTTTGCAAATCAAGCAAGTGGCTAGTTGACTTTTTTGAGGTTACCCTTTTAAAGGCACTATACTAAATAAAATGTATTATTACTATTAATTTATTATTTAACTTTTAATTTATTTTACCATTATTTCAATTAATGAAAGTGCTTTTTAATAGATGTAATTTTAGTTAACAATATAAGCACTGGCATGAGAGGAACTGACTTAATAAAGTCGCTAAAAATCACCAAAACACCAGTTGATTCAAAGACACTGAGCAAATTGAGAAGTGAAGTTAGTGAAGAGATATTTTGTATTGAGATATTTTCTCTAATTCACTGACATGTCAAGTGCTTTCCAGTCTCTTTGTGACAGTCTTCTCAGATGAAGTCCACAATGAAACGTGGCCTCCAGAAGGTCACAGATCTTCAGTCTTGCATAAGGACCATTGGATGGCGCTTTGAAATGCAGCAGTCAACACTTCAAAAAGCCTCCTCATGTTTCCTCTGACCCAGTTCTTTTAATTGAGCCTTCCCTTTTTTCCCTCAGCTGCATCTCTCTAATCCCTCATGAGTCAGTGTTTTTCCATCTCTGTGTGTGTTTTCCTATTTGCTGCTGTCCTCCTCTGCCACTCTTCCTTCTCTGCCTCTTCACGTCTCATTACCGGCATCCTCCGATCCTCTCCACTTCTCCTTTTTCAATGTCCAATATCATTCTTCTCGGTCTCAAGCACTCGGCCCCCCGTCCGCCTTTTATTCAATCTATTTGTCTCTCGTTCCTCTTGAAAGCTTCAATCCCGTAGCTTCTCCATCTCTCGTCCTGCTTCCTGTAGATTCTGCAGCACTGAGCAAATCCGAAAGCTGATTTTGCCTCTTCCTGCTGGAGAGGCGAATCGCGTGTGGTATCTCTTTAATTTTTCAATTGCTTCTCCTAGATAGCAGTGAGATTAAATGGAGACTATTGCCAAAGTCTCCTGCTTCTCAGACCACAGTAATTTCAGAGTTTCAGAAGAGATCTCATCCATCTCTTCTGAAGTCTACAAACAAAAGTCAAAGACCTCAGTATGAACTCAAAATGCTATCCTATTAGCTTTATGTTTCTGTTATTTTTCTATATGACATTTGAATTTTTATTTTATTTTATTCATTGCATTGCATTGGAAAAATACCCCATTAATCTCACATGTGTCTCCTCTACAGGTTTAAAAGAAATTGTGTGTCTCAAACTGTGCTGCAATCAAAACCCAGAGATACAAATATGAACTCAAATATTTCTCATTATGTTGGCTATGCTTTCCACATTTATTTTATATCTCTATACTCTTACTGCATGTCAAAAATTGTCTTGTTTGTGTCAATTTGTATTTCTCGTAATGAACGGCAGAGCAAGATCTCTTTAATATCTCAGTTGTTTCTCCAAGACACCAGCGAGGTTAAATGGTGACCTTATTTAAGAGTGCAGTATGTAATATTGACAGCTAGCGGTTGAAATGGGTCCTGCTCCAAATTCAAAATATTGGAGAGAGAGAGAGAGAGCTGTTTCTCCTGCTCTCTCCTCCTCAGACTTGAAACGTGGGTTGCCAGATTGAGGACGCAACAGGAATGAGTGCAATTGACAATGGAATGCGACAAGCCTTACACTGTAAGTTGATGAGTTGATTTATCCATGTTTTAATATTCCTCTGGTCATAGAGCTTTTAGATGGATGCTTTTTAGGTCGGGTAGAATCTGTGATCTCTGACCCAGTTCATTTGCTGGCTTCCATTGCTGCAATGTGCAGTTTTTTCCACCAACTGGCAACCCGGGCTGACGAAATACTATTGGGTAAATTGGCAAACATATTATGCATATTATGCAAATATATTATAGTATTTTGATGCTTTAATACAGTAAAAAAACTACATACAGCACCTTAAAGGAATGGATGAAGTCTGAAGAAACCACTCCAGAATCTCCTCTAGAGTTTCATAACATATCTTAGTGTCTCATGTTTGCCATGACACTAAAGACACTAATATGATCTCAATATGAACTCAAACATTTCTTATTATTATCTTGGCTATGCTAGTATCCACATTAATTGTATAGCTTTATACGCTTACTGTAAGACAATTATTTTGTCTATGTTTATTTCTCATAAGGAATTTTAGGAGAATCGTCTGAGAAAAAAAAACTTGCTCCATTAATTCTCCTGAGCAATGAAAGAGCATCCCCTGAGAAATGACTTTTGCTTCTCTGAGTTTTCTGCAGAATTGAACAAATCTGATGCTTATTTTGTCTCTCCTCCTCATGCCAAGCACCTGCCACACAATTACCAACCGCAGTACCGGGTGTCTTCAGCGAGGTGCCTCCCCCGCAAACTCCGCAGCGACCGCCTCCCCCTCCACTCGAAGCAGCCCTACTGCCATCACCTCCAATTACCGAACCCACCAAAGTCCGGCCTCCCACCGAGCCTCGGCTGATTGTCTCACTGCCGCATCTGTCTTGCACTTCATGCCCTTCTCGTTTTGTTCCCCCAACACAATTACAATTATCAGACTAGCCTCTTTTTTTCCCGGTGTTCCTGGAGTCGTCTCTTCATCCCTTCTCTCATGCTCAATTCTCTCCGGTATCCGCTCCGGGGTTTCTGAGCCGTTGTTCTCGGCTTTAATTAAAGCGGCTCTCCACCGGTTTCTTCTAGTTCAGTACTACACAGGGAGTCAGCCATTTCTAGGAACCCCCTCCCAATTAATGGAGTCTTAAGAAGTACTTAAGATCAGCGAGCGAGAGGGTGTATGACGTCCAACGACGCTTCCCAGCTGTGTCATCTCCGCTCAACCTTTACACACATTCTCCAGTGCTGCGGCAGGCGAGAGAGGCAGCTATCTATCTATCTATCTATCTATCTATCTATCTATCTATCTATCTATCATCATGCTATAATTCTATGTATTGTTCTATCTTTCTATCTATCTATCTATCTATCTATCTATCTATCTATCTATCTATCTATCTATCTATCATTATGCT
>NW_015554362.1:2381277-2388677 GCF_001515605.1 Sinocyclocheilus anshuiensis
TCTATCTATCTATCTATCTATCTATCTATCTATCTATCTATCTATCTATCTATCTATCTATCTATCTATCTATTATCTATACCTATGTGTCTTTGTGTCTGTCTGTCTAACATTCTGTCATTCTTTTTATCATTTTGTCGTTCTATCATTCTGTCATTTTATCATTCTATTCTGTCTTTTTCCTTACATTCAAATCCTGTTTACTTCCTAAATTCAAATTCACTTCTAAATTGTGTGTTTATTTTACATAAAATATATGCTTTAAAAAATTTGTGTGAAAAAACTAAGAGAGGCCTCAACAGAAAAATGTAAAAAGTTTTTAAAAGTAATTTTATAACTCGTACACTGATCTGATCTGAGGTATTTTCTCATATCAGTGCTCCTCCTTGTATATCTCAGAAATATGCTTGCTCTTTTAGCCCTTATTGGAGCTGCTGTCACTCTTCTCTTGTTTCTATGCCACATTCATACGACACACGTCACATAAACTGACTCGCTAATGATTGTGTCTATTTGAGAGGCACCAATAAATGCAAGCTGAGCTGGATATTTGTGCTCAAGCTATTTTTCGTCCATTGTTTCCGTTGTGAGTGATACTGTCAGTGAGCGGGATTCATTTTCTTTCTTGAACTAACAAGGAGTGTGAAATCTCTGCTGGCCGATTGGTGCACACCAGACAGGGACTGTTTAATGTTGACACGTTGCCCGGGAGGAAATGTACAAGTGTCAACCACCGACTGTTTTGTTGCACTTTATCATGTAACATTTATTTGGCAGTAACTATGATGATAACATGTTTTTTGGGTTGTGGACAAGTACCCGAGTGCTCAAGAACTTGTGTGAATTAAAAAAAAATAATAATAATAACATTTTTTCATCTGAGGTCCTCTGAGGGGTTGGCATCATCTCTTCTCAGGTGTTCTGGATCCAGACTGAATCTTGTGTAAATCCTAGTTACCACGGGATGTCAATCCCAGCAGAAACAGAGAAACAAATAGAGACATAATTAGCGTAGCTGCTGTTCCAACCAAGTAAAATGAATTTGTTTAACCCAAGCTAAAGAATAATAATGCGCATTTGATCAGATATAACTGCAGTCCAAGATTATGAGATGCATTATTTGAGTGCCTGGCCAAAGAGATGTGTCTGTAATCTAGATTTAAACAGAGAGAGTGTGTCTGAACCCCGAACGTTATCAGGAAGGCTATTCCAGAGTTTGGGAGCCAAATGTGAAAAAGCTCTACCTCCTTTAGTGGACTTTGCTATCCTAGGTACTACCAAAAGTCCAGAGTTTTGCGACCTTAGGGAGCGTGATGGATTGTAGCGTGGTAGAAGACTAGTTAGGTACACAGGAGCTAACCCATTAAGGGCCTTATAGGCAAGTAATAATATTTTGTAACTGATACAGAACTTAATAGGTAGCCAGTGCAGAGACTGTAAAATTGGGGTAATATGATCATATTTTCTTGACCTGGTAAGGACTCTAGCCTCAAAAATTATTATTTTTATTATTTTTTTGCAATTATTATATGTATTATTATTTTTTATTTTACTATTTTGTGCAATTATTATTTTTTTTGTATTTATTTTATTATTATTTATTAAATTATATATTATTATATTTATTATATTATATTATATTATTATTAGTGTTGTCTTTAATTAACAGAGATATGTTTTTTTACTTTTTTTAAACATTTTTACAACTTATTAAAAAATGTTTACTCATTATAGTAAACATTTTTTCAAATGTTTACTATTGTCATTTTGCATTATTGACACACTATTTTCCTAATTAATGCTGTTCAGTTGCTTTGACACAATCTGTATTGTTAAAAGCGCTATATAAATAAAAGTGACTTGACTTGACTTATTAAAAATGCAACGTTTCACTCAAATTGTTATACTGACATTATAATTTGCAATAAAACATGTCTTTTGCCATACAGGAATGTATGCATGTCGACTCATTTGCCCTGGTTGGCTTCCAGGATGAATGAGCGTGTTTCTATCTTTGTACCTATTTGTTTAACTTTGTGCTCATGGATAATTCGAGGTCTCTTGCTTGGCTAAATGCGGCGTGTTGCCTGCAGGTCAGAATTGCGTTTACTTTTTCCTCTGCTATGCCACTTTCCTAATTGAAAGCTTCCCTGAAAGTGTTTCATCGCCTGTGGGTTTTGAGGCACAGGAGACGTCAATCATCGAGATGTAGCAGATATGAGTGAAGTCTGCTTCACCCAGTTATTGTATTGCAGTGAAGTTTAACTTACTGTTCAAATCAAATGACGAGGGCTTCTTTCTTGTGTAGCCAGATGCTTGTATACAGACCAGGTCTGATCCACATCATAGTTTGTTCAGAGACCAACTGACTGATATGTTAACTACAAGTCACAATTTGTTTAGTCAATGATTAAACAGTTTGTTTACAGTGGAAATCCTTTTTTATTTAAAATTTTCATTTAAATCAGCTGTATATTTCATTTATATATTTAATACACACAAAAAACAAAAACAAAAACAAACAAAAAAAAAATATATATATACAGTATATATATATAATATTTGTTATATATGAAATTCATTTGAATATATTAAGTTAGATGTAGATAATACTATATATAACATTTAATTTGCTTATTTGTTTTATATTTCATTTATATATTTTAATATAATAGTATACAACATTTAATTTGCTTGTGAATTTGTACTTTACTGTATCGCAGTCTGTTTTTATTATATCTTTTTAATTGTAAATTTTATGTAATACATTGAAATATACAATTTATATCATTATAATACACGAACACACACACACACACACACATATATATATATTATAATTCATTTTATAAGTAATATTTTATAAAAGTAAACGAATAAATGAAATATATCACCAATAATATCTCATTTTACTGAGTGCTCAAGTATTTGTAATCATTCTAAAATAGTTAAATTCTTTAATAATTACAAAATATTAATTTTAATAATAATAATAATAATAATTAGCATTAATGTTATTAATTAAAAAACAGTTTTTGCTATTTTTTGTATTTTTTACTATTATAAAAATAAAAGTCGTTTTGTTTTTAAGTTTTACAACACCTTATTAACACCGTATTGTTTTTAATACTGTATAGAGGCCATTTATTGAATTTCATTTATATGCCTCAATGAAAAGACCGAAGGGTCATTTAAAAGTCGTTTTGCAATAATTGTTTTAAATGAATGGAACTGAATTTCTTTTTTTCTAAATAGCACTTCTTAAAAAAACACTAAAAGAATTGTTAATGGAACCATTCAAGAATCAAACGGAATCAGATCCGGAATGGTTGAGTTTCTTTCAGTTTTCCTCAGTCGGTGGGCTCTCACAAGACAACAGAGCAGCCTTCATTTGTGACACTGAATCAAAAGTGTTTTTTTTGACCTCTAATCCTCCTCTGACTCATAACCCCAATCTAAGGAGACACGTCCCGCAGCCCGAGCATCAAAGTCGGCAGCAAACGGCCCTTCCTTCCAACTCATTTCAGAAGTTACTTTGAAGTAAAAGTTCACTCAGTAGCGTTTTGAGAACAACTTATCCGCTATCTGTTTCCCGTGTCATCTTCTGACAGAGAAGAAGAAGAAAGTCAGAAGAGTGCAGAAAGACGGATCAATGGCGGCGTGACCTCCCACAGTGGTATCAGACTCATGCTTCACAGCAATCATTAACCAATTGCTCACTGTCAGTCCCGGCAGAAATACTCGAATCACTTCTCATCATTTGTTCCTTGCATATTTCCCAGTGAACACTCAACAGGCTAATTTCTCTGCGGTTTGCTCTGACTGTAAGATATCGCCTATTATTTCAAATCATTGCGAGACATCAGTATCTGAGCACAGAGCGACACAAAGACAAGAAAATGTCTAGACGGCGCAGCCACACGACTCACGCTGAGTAAAAAGGCCTCTTCCTGTTCCTCATCTCCTGTTGGCGTATATGCCTCATTCTGAATGGCTGAATCAAATCTATTGATGAGCTAAATTAGAAACCATTAGACGTCTTAAACTTTACTGCCAGCTTTCCCACTTTGAAGTTAATCAGAGAATGTTTTTATCACAAATCAACCAACTGATAACGCAATAGTTCACATAATATTTCACTTAAGGAAGCAGAAAAATTTCTTAGAAAAATGCATATTATTATGTCTGTGCTTCATAAGTGTAATATATTTTCATCTACTGGAAGTATTGCGTTATTGTCTGAGGAGAGGTCGTTTTAGAGGAAGTGAGTGATCATTTAATTTCTCTATGATAAAATAACGAGTAAAATCGAATAAAACGGTTCATTTGTGTTGAGAACATCTCTTTCATAAGTCTCTGAAGTGTCTTTATGAAAATCTTTATAAAATAAGGCAATATCAAAGTTGATCTTTCCATATTTTATCTGCTGATGAGTTCAATAAGGTTGAACCGACTATGTTGAGTTTTATAGGGTTCTTTTTATTTTCATTTCAGGTATATATTTCATATTTAGATTTTTAATTGTGATATGTCTGCGCTGTCACCAAAGTGTAAAAATAAATTGTTGTTAGATTTTTTTAGTCATTTTATGTTGCGACTGTTAGTAGACAGCTAGCAAGAAAACAAAATGTAATATATTTTTTATATTCAAAATTAGATTTTTTTTAATTTAAATTTTATTTCACTAAAGTATTATATTATTTTTATTAGAATTTAATTTAAAATGTATTATTTATTATATTATTAAAAAGCTTCAGAAAAACTGCATTTAATATAACTGCATACAATATTTATATTTAATATTAGATTTTTCATATATTTTTATTTCATTAAAATATATTATTTTTAAATATAATTTAATACAAATGTTATTATTTATTATATTACTTCAATGTTATAATATAAAAGCTATAATATAAAATATAAAAGCTATTTCTTATCATAGATTTTATTCTAAAATATTTTATTATAAAAGCTATAATATAAAAAGCAACTTCAGAAAAACTAAATTTTCTATATTTGTATTTATTTATGATTTCTTACCATATATTTTTATATTTTATTTCATTAAAATGTTATTTTTAATTGTAATTTAATTATCATTTTATTATTTATTACATTATTCAAATATTATTTTATTTATCTTTTTTTGACTATTTTGTCATCACCATCAGCTGTCAACCACATAAATTATTCTTCAATAAATGAAGCTGTCATTTTGAAACCTCAGTGTAGTTTTAATTAATAAATCCTAATCGACGTTGAATTGTAGATTTGTCAGTATCCATTTAATAATACCTGACATGACAATGCTCATTATATTTATATCTGACAGTGTTGACATACTGAGTGACAGATGAGGAATAGTGTTATTCGACTTTGTGCTTGTTTTTTCATAAAGTCGCAGGTTTGTCATGGATTGAATTTTTTGGGGATCAAGAGTTACTTATTTTGACCTCTTTTGTTGCTTATTATGTGCTTGTTTTGTCAGACGAGGTTGCGTGTTTTTCTAGAAAGATCTGGCAACGCTGGCGAGAAAAACGCATTCATAAACTTTCATTTCTCAAGTATCAGTCTTCACAGTGAACTTTTAATCTCGACCCTTTTAATCTCGAAGCCAGTTAATGCTCAGCACTATATGATCAAACCCTCCGTTCGGAATCGGCGACTCCCTGCAGAAGCCGCTCCCAAATTCCACACTGTAGGCAGACTGTATTGACTTCTCTTCCCCCTTTCACCTCCTCCTTGGCTTTGGCCAAGCGTGCAAATGGCAAATGGACAGTGCGAGTCCCCACGGCCCTGACAGCCCATGTCTTATTCATGAGCGCCGGCCTCTCGTGTCACACTCCATATGAAAGGACAAGCTCGGGCCTGAGCGAGACTCCCACGGCTGTCCTCCATGACATTTCTGCTTTACGCGCCACTGTGCTCCCGTTCTGCCGGGGTCCAGAGTAATAATAGTAATGGCCAAGCGAGACAGGAAAACATGGCTCCGTTGCTGCTTTCTCCCAGGATGCATGCGCTGTATGCGCAGCTGTCCGCATTGACATGGCAGAGTAATTGGTGCATCCCTGACTGTGCTGCGGTGCTGCTCACTGACTACACAGGCACATATTGAACCTCATGAGCCACTGACTGACTGCTTTCTGCATAGACAGCAACTTTTCACCTCATAAAAATAATGCTCCTCATGTGGAGACTCAACTCAACAACTGATTCAGATTTACAGTTGGGAATGTTGCTAAGCTACTGATGCAATACTGTGATAAACACACAACATTAAATGCACAAAAATAGTGCATAAACTATTTTATTGATACTTTCAGTGCTGAATGTATTAGTGTGCAATCTTAAAGGGGTCATATGATGCAATTAAAATTGTTCCTTTCTCTTGGGAATGTTACAAGCTTTTGGTGCATAAAGAAGATCTGTAAAGTTGCAAAGACTAAAATCTCAAATCCAAAGAGATATTCTTTATAAAAGTTAAGAGTCAACCACGCCTACCTAAAACGGCTCGTTCTAACACGCCCCCACATGTCTACGCCACGATGTGGGAAGATTTGCATAACGCCGCCCAAATGTTCACGCAAAGAAAGAAGGCGTAACTTTTATTCTCGCTGTAGTATTGTTGTTGCCGCCACCACCATGTCGTGGAGAAGCTGTGTGTTTCGTTGTGAAAGTGAACCTACTTTGGTTGGCCTTCCAAAAGAGGACAATATCCGCTTCGTCATGCCTAGAGCTGATCCGTGCTGGTCGCTGACGAAATACAATACGAAAAACTTCGCGCGGTGGATCGCCGGATCAGCTTTCACCGTGGACGAAGCGGAGTCCAGCCCGCGGTCGTTACATGTGGTTGCTGCAGGCGATTCGTTGTGAAAGCGAAACTACTTTGCGTGGCCTTCCAAAAGAGGACACGACTAGAAATCAGTGGTTAAGTTGAATTTACAACACTGGTCAAGAACACTTCAACCCAAATATTCAGATGATAATGTTCTTTTTAGCGACATCATATGACCCCTTTAAATGTTTTTGTAGCATTCAAATTTGAATTTGAATTTAGAATGCCTTTTAAATTCCAATTCAGTTCCTTAATTTGAATCAAGGTTCTACAGGATGTAGAACTGCATTTTTAATTCATATAACTGTAACTTTTAACTGAACTTTTAACTCAACTAATTTTAACTGAACTTGTCAATAAAAAGCTTTCAAGTTCGAAGGCTTGTTAGATGCATGTAGATTTATTGCATGGAGTTTATACATTTCATTATGTAGGGCTGAGAGATTAAGAAAATGTTGTTTTCATTTACAAATTTGGCTTCCAACGATTATGAAATTGTATTTATTATATATATATATATGTGCTGTCAAACGATTAATCGCGATTAATCGCATCCAAAATA
>NW_015554362.1:2388821-2391504 GCF_001515605.1 Sinocyclocheilus anshuiensis
CAATAATGAGAGTATATACATATTCAAATTCTTGTGTTGTTGTCAATTCCATTCAAAGCCAATTCTGATCAGTTTAAATTCTAATGCAGTTCCTGAATTTGAATTGAGGTTGCAAACAGGATGCAGAACTGCAATTTGAATTCATATAGCTATAATTTTAACTAAACGTTTAATTATACCAATCTATTTTTAACTAAAGTTTCAATTAAAGGTCCCATATTGTCAAAACTGAAATTTCCTGGCTTTTTTCACGATTACTGAGGTCTAGGGGCTATTTAACTACCACATAAGTTTCAAAACAGTCAGTCCACAGTAAAATGCACACAGCCTGATTAAAGTTCTTGCTATTTTTCACGAACCGTTGTGACTTCCGTAAAAAGTTGACGTCAGAACTACACAGTCACGGCCTTCAGTCACCACCCCGAGCACCGCCCACCGTCCCACTCTCCTTTTGCCAAACCCCCAGACAACATCGTGTCCATGCTATTGCTGAGCAAGGACAACACGGAAACATGTCGAAAAGGTTAACTTTAACCACGAAACCAGATCGGCCGACCTGTAACGTTACACTCTCACTCAAAGGATGGACGATCTGACAGGATTGTTACTATGAGGTGGGTCACATCTAACATGTATAGTAAAGACGAACTCACCGTGTCTTTCTAGTCTGACGAAGATGTATATACATTTCAATTTCTGCAGGAAACAATTTTTACAGCTACATTATTGTTCCAGCCACAATTAATAACAACAATGCCTTGGAGTTTGAGGGTTTATTAAATGAATGTAAGTTTATTTCATGTAGATTATCATATTCCTTCATATTTAACAAATTATCTTTGACCAGGATGGAAAAAACACTTAATTTCCCAAAATGCATTACCAGTTTTAATTCAAATTCCTGTGTTGTTCCATTCAAAGCCAATTCATAATTTCTGAAATGGATAAACTCAGTGCTTTCTTAAAAGTTGGCCATGAAGTGTCTGTAGTGAGCTTATATTGTCTTAAATGCAGCTCATTAGAACCAGAACGCAGAAGTGATTATAAGAGCAGCTGATACCCGTGGATAAGCGGCCCACCAGACAGCCGGTATGAATCAAGACTTGTCTACATGGTTTAATGCTGATGAATATTATAGTGATTTATCTGAGACAGACAATCTGGAAACATTACATTAAAGGTGTAGCTCACTCAAACATTACCATTCTGACTATTTACTCACTCTTAAGTCATTTTCCTGTGGAATACAATGATGAGCATGTGGACATAATTTTTATTTTTGGGTGAACTATTGCTTTAAGTAAAGTGATTTCATGAATAATTAACTTTTAAGTGATTGGCTGAGGAACTGATGATTGTCTGAGAGTCAATGAATTCACTGTGATGGAATGATTTGCAGGAAATAATTTCTATGAAACTGTCACCACTAACGTACGTACTCACGCATCCCAGATCTCCAGGTCTGCTCATACAGGTCACAGTCGCACAGGTTGCTCTTTTCCAGCTGCAACTCTCTACACACTGCGGATTTGTCAAGCATAAATTGATTGATCAAGTTTTAATGGGATCTGCTGATTTGCGATCAGCCTGATTTAGAGCTTCAATCAATCATTGGTATTCTTCTTTTTCTTCTTCTCATTAACTCGCTCCGTCTATCTCTCCTCTCCCGTTTAACTGCATTCGGAAAGGGAAATTATGCCTTTATTAAAATTTTATTGCAGGCAATTCGATAAGTCTTAGTTATTTACAGATAAAATTTTAGTGTGTTTGTAAAGCATTTTAGCATGATGATTCTCTGTGAAGATTACCATTAAGATGCAATTCATTCTCACATCAGTTTGTGCTTATTTAAAAATGTATGCTTGTTTTATAACACCTTTCTCTCCTTTTTTTGATGTGTTTTCTATTGAATCCAAAGGACATGTCTTTTTATTTTTCAAATAGCCTGTACCTTTTACTATAAGACACACTGCAGATTATGATTTGCTACCTGATGTTAGTAAAGAGCATTACACTGCAAATAAATAAATACATACATATAAATAAATACAATTTAATAATAATAATAATAATAATACTTTTCTTAATCAGTATTTTTGTACTGTTTTCCAGTGGGGGAAAAATGTTCTTAAAGCAAAAAAATAATAATATTAATTACATGAGAAGCCAAAGTGCAAAACATAATAAGACTTGTTTTCACAGATTATATCTTAAAATAAGTTTATTTTTTACCCTACTGGCTTTTGTTTTGGTTTTGGTTTTAAGTATAAACCTCATAAAATTTTGTTTGCCACTGCAAGAAGAAAAATAAACTTCAAGATACATTCTCTAAAAACAAGCCTTTATTATGAATGCAATTTTGCTTTTTACGTAAACAAGTCAATCTTGTTTGAAATGGAAATGATGTTTGCAGTGGGAGGGACTTTCTCATTCTAGAGAGCTTTTGATTGGTCAAAAGATTGTATACACCTCTGAGTGCATGATGATGTCAGCAATATTTTGGTCCAGAAACTGAAACATTTAAATCAGTGTTATTTTAGTAACAATAAGATATTATTTTTATTATTAGCTTGAATCATTTTTATTAGTATATATACAGTATATATATATTTTTTTTTTGTTTTGTTTTTTTTTTTTTGTTTTTTTTTTTTTTAAATTTTTTTTTTTTTTTTTTTTTTTTTTT
>NW_015554362.1:2392280-2414011 GCF_001515605.1 Sinocyclocheilus anshuiensis
GATAGATAGATAGATAGATAGATAGATAGATAGATAGATAGATAGATAGATAGATAGATAGATAGATAGATAGATAGATAGATAGATAGATAGATAGATAGATAGATAGATAGATAGATAGATAGATAGATAGATAGATAGATAGATAGATAGATAGATAGATAGATAGATAGATAGATAGATAGATAGATAGATAGATAGATAGATAGATAGATAGATAGATAGATATTTTTTTATTTCAGTTAATATTTATTTTATTTCAAGTAACAATTTTTGTTATGGTTTTAGTTTTAGTTTTAGTTAACTATAATAACCCTGTTTGAAATGCAGCACTGTCTCAACTAATAGTGTGATTTTGGTCAGATCTGATTGGAAAAGCCTTCTTGATTACTTTAGCAATTTTGTTTGGCGGTGCTAGTGATGTAGAAACTTCTCCTGAATTTATAAATGTCGAAATCTACAGGGGAAAAAAATGTTATTTAAATTTGATTCGGTTGTAAATTCATGCAAACCAAATAAACCAGAACGAGGTGTGCAGAAACACATTGGGCTTAAACTAAAGATTTGACATTAATATGATATGCACCGACTAGACATTTGTGTGCGGGTGACTGCTTCATAATGATTTTACGGGAATACAGTGCATGAACGCCCGCATACGTGAGAGGAAAAAGCCTGTGCATGAAAGTATGTGTGTGTGTGTTTATGTGCATATATGAGTAATGGACACTGCAGTGCTCTGGTGCAATGGGTCCGTGGAGAAATCTCTAAAGGGCTCAGATGACATGGTCTTTCCTTTGCCCCATATAGAGGTTTGTCCATTCTCTAAACACATCACCGTGTGTGTGTGTGTGTGTGTGTGTGTGTGTGTGTGTGTGTGTGCGTGTGCGTGTGTGTGTGTGTTTGCAGCATCCCTTTTTGCTGAGCTTCATAAGTCACAGGCAACACTGTGGTGGGATTATGTTGTCATGAAAAAACGGCAAGCGTCTTAGACAGGTGGAGCGGTATCGACAAGCTATTGTACAGTGTTATTTAAAGAAAAACACTGTGATATGCAGCCGTACATGAAGAAGACAGTACGAGTGGAAAATAAAGCCTTCTAATGGTACATGAAGAGGACTTTCAAAAATGAAAGCTAGAACAGGATTAAAAGGAACAAGACAAAAGAAAGTGTGTTTGAGAATCGGGAATAGATATAGCATGAGGAGACAGAGAGGATTTGTGGAATATGGCTTGAATAAAAGTGTAAAGAGACTAAAGTCTGCAGTTCTCAAGGCCTGATCAATAATTTAAAGCATGCATATTGGCAAAGAAGCCCACAAATGCTGCAATGATAGTTGCTCAATGCCTTAAAGGCATAGTTCATCCAAAAATAAAAATGCTTTCATCATTTACACACTAACTCATGTCAATCTAGGTCTGTCGTTCTTTTGCTGAAGACTCAAGGACATATTTTAGTACAATAAAGTAGTACAATAAAAATGGATGGTGGTTTTTGCTCAGAGGAGCAATCTAAATGTATCCTATAAGATGCATGCATTATATTTCAAGTCTTCTGCTATCTTTTGCTATTTTTGTGTGAAGACTGAAATGTACATTTTCTGTCCACTAACGTGCACAAATCTCATTTAAGGTTGTATTTTAAATATATTAAAGTCTTAAAATATGCTTACAGTAAACACGCATTATGCAGGGTTTGACATCAGTGATGTTTAATGCCATTGGTTCTTGCATGTCACATGACCAGGTTTGAAAATGCAACTTGGACAAGAAGAAACGTCTCAGGTTACTTATGTGACCATGGTTCCCTGAGTAGGGAACGAGACACTATGTCCTCTAGGTTTCCCCATAGCGACCCCTAGAGGACGCAGTTCGAAGTTCCCTTGAAAGGGAACCAACATTTAAAGCCACAATTTAAATAAATAAAATAAAAATAAATTAGATTGACAATAAATGTTTATATTGATGATATTGTTTTCATAATCATAGGAAATAAAATTAAATGAATTGCCCAGCCCTATTTTAGCTTGCCATTTTGGGACAGGTTTGTCAGAGATTTTTATCTGAATAGTTATAGTTTCTCAAATGCAAAATATTTAGGCCTAAATGTGAGTTTTATGTCTTATAAAATTTCCATCCATTTGCATTGCATTACACCGTTTTAAACAAACTAATAAACTTAATGTGATGCATATTTTTCAGTCATACAAAAAGGAAATGGGTCAGATATCTGTAAAAGTACTTATAAACTGAAGTTTTACTTGGACAACAACCGGGTTTATTATGAAATATATTTATAATCCAGTTGTTTCAATCTCATTTTTAACTAATTTAATATTGCTTGTTCCACAGCTATAGCCATATTTCAACCCTGTTCATACTTTTTAAACAAATAAATGTAATTCTTTTCACAATGAACTGGTTTATGCTGATAGTAAGCAATTTTTTATACATGCATTTTGAAAATGTTTGATTATCTAAATCAAATCAAATTAATTAAAAACTAAAATTTAATTAAAACTATATAGACATTTTAAAGAAATTGCACATACAATCAAAAATATAAAATTAAACATAAAACATTAAAAATAAACTGAAACAAATGAAATAAAAAGAGAATATTTTAACCATGTTTTACCCATGTTCATACTTTTTTCACAATCAACAAATTTAAGCTGATTCTAAGCGGTTTGAACAAATGCATTTTGAAAATGTGATGCAAATAGATAAAATATGCCATGATTTTTTTTAAAGCAGAAATCTTATCTGTTTCTTACCTGTTTCATGTCATCATGTATGACTGACAAATATGGATCACATAAAGTTTATTAGTTAAAGTTAAAACTGTGTAATTCCAATACATAATTTTCTATATTTATGCCTAAATATTTTTTGATTGTAGACCTCTGTAGAAAAATAGCAAATAATAATAAATTGCAGGAAATGTGTGTAGACTTCAGAATTTCTGTCAGTCCAAAAGTACTAATAAATACATATTATTTCACTGATTTAGATATCAATCTCTGATGTAGACATTGAAATTAAGATTTGAAACCCCAAACTTAGATATCCTCTAGTTCTTCAACATTTTATCCTTTAAGCATGATTTTATTGCACAGTTTTCTTTAAAATAACCCATGCACCACGTCCACCTGAAGTGCCATTGCTGTTGGGTAATTTAATTAGGAATTGCAATTTTCCCAAGTGCCTCTGAGCTTTGTGTGTAGATGGACTGTGGGCGGTCTATGGGTGTGCCGACGGAGGAGACTCCCACCTGGACTCATTCTGCTCGGAGCAGATGCAAAGAGGCATGAAATTTTAGAAATGTGTTTTGAAATGAATATGAAAAATGGAGGTAGAGAGCAAGGGAGGAGAGTGAGGGGTGTATAAAGAAACTCTTGATGGTTCCTGTAACTGAGGGACATCCTCTGGGAAGCCTGTTTTTAGACAGCAGAGAGCCGAACAGCACTTTGCAATTAAATAGAGTAACAGGATAAAGGGCTAAGAAGGGCCTGACAAAGGCCAGGAAATGGTCCGGAGGGAGAAGCAGATGGAGCTGTGTGGGATAATGGAATTGCAGAACGGTCAATTTGATTTCGGTGAGCAGCTTGGCCCAAGGTTTGAAAAACCAGCGGTGGCAGGAGCTTCTCTCTACTTCTTCTCGTGATTTGATGGCTGCTTGTGCCAGTCTCATGATGTAGAGTCCAAAAATAAAAGCTGAAACCTGTCTGAGATGCTTTGCTGCTCTGGTTTGTTGTTTTAGAGCAGTTTTGGGTGCTTGTCAGCTGGTCGACCAGAGGAAAAAATCTGTAGAACTGGGAAAGATACATTATCTGTTAAGTTTATGGATATTCTCCTTAACCTTAAAACACAAAACAATGCAATGAAAAATCAATACAGAAAATTGCATCATAGAAACACTGTACACTAGATTAAAGTCAAATAATTTTCTACATGCTACAGGTTAGTTTTAAAGGTTAGATCCAGTTCATTACAGGGTTATTATTGTTAATTATAACTGAAACCATAAAATATGTTTTTATTGCTTAAAATTAAATCAATATTAAATGAAATAAAATATTTTTAAAAAGTAAACTTATTTTATATCAGCTAGTTACCAAGTCAAGATTTCTCATTTTAGTTTAGTTAATAACTAAAACTAAAATCTTAATATTAATAACTTAATAAAAACTATTAAATATGTTTTGATAAATTTAACATAATATAAAAAAAAAAGAATTACAATACAATTAGAAGATATAAAAATCCAATCTAATTTCAAATATTACAAAACTATAATACTAATATAGCACTGGTTCACAAAACTGGTCCAGTT
The DNA here is from genome assembly GCF_001515605.1 of Sinocyclocheilus anshuiensis. Taxonomy (NCBI): domain Eukaryota; kingdom Metazoa; phylum Chordata; class Actinopteri; order Cypriniformes; family Cyprinidae; genus Sinocyclocheilus; species Sinocyclocheilus anshuiensis. The sequence continues at coordinate 2,396,617 of NW_015554362.1, forward strand.
TAGTTAATAAAACTAAAAACTAAATAGACATATTTAAATTAATTAATTAATTAATTAAATAATTAAATTAAAAAACATACAATTCAAAATATAAAATTAAACACAAAAAATTAAAATAAACAAATTACAATAAAACAGAAAATATAAAAATTTAATCTAATTTAAAATATTAACAAAAACTATAATACTAAAATAACTCTGGTTCACAAAACCTGTCTGCTTTAGTTTAGGTTGAGTTCCTAAAATAACTAAAACTAAAAAACTAAAACTTAAAATCTATATCAAATATTTAAAAATAAAGTCAAATTAAGTTGATTTACTAAAATAACTAAAAAATAAGAACTAAAACTTAATCAGAACTATTAAAAAAATATTTTAAAAAATTAAACATAAAATAAAAAAATAAAAAATAAACCAAAATTAAGCTGATTTATGAAACTAGCTAAAAAATTTAAAATAAAACTTAATAAAAAAAAATATAGATATAAAATACCATAAAATTACAAATAAATTGAAATTGAAGCAGAAATATAAAAATAAAATCTAATGAAAAACATTAACAAAACTATAATACAAAAATTACACTGGTTCACAAATCGGTCTGAATGATTAAGTCAAAAATTGTACTGATTCATTCGACACACTGATTCAATTCGGTCACAGCAGTTCGCAGGTTAAGAGAAGCTGTATGGATTATGACTTAAATGTGGGTCTGTTCCTCACTATTGTATGTACTTTTATTGTATGACTTTTATTATGTGTATATATATATATATATATATATATATATATATAGTCCGTGAGTCATATGGACCACTTTTATGGCGCTTTTGTCCTTTTTTCATTGTAATTGCATTCAAAACTTCTCCTTTTGTGTTCCACTGAAGAAAGAAACTCCTACCGATGAGAGCTGAAATTTCAGAGTGAGCCATTCATTTAAGTGCCACCTCTCATTAGCGAACTTCATTAACGGCCTGAAGGCGAGGAGGACGAAGACGGCGACAAAGAAACGGGAGGAATGGAGGAGGAAGTCGAGGTGGTGAGAAAGGAGCCGTGAGATCTGTGTGATGAATCTTCAGCGCTGTCTTTGAGCCTGTCAGACTCTGACTAAAGATCTGGCTTTGTGTGACACATCGCTACAAAATCTCCATCAGACAGTTCCTGTCGGTCTTTATCTCTGGCCCAGGGGGTCTCTCTCTCTCTTCTTCTTCTTCTTGTCCCGTCTTTGCTTTCGGTCTGTCTGTCTCTCTCTCTCTCTCTGGGGGGCTGAACTGTGAAGCGCTGAGGGAACTCGTCGTACTTGCACGCTTAGATAAGCTGGAGAATTAGCAGCAGAAGATCAGGCGCACCGTCAGTGATGAGTTCAACGAGTGGATGACAGAAGCCCCCCTGTTTGATTATATGCACCGATCCTTCTTTTGGAGACATTGTGTTACAATGTTTACATTGTCATTTATGCATTTGTCAGATGCTTTTATCCGAAACTACTCAAAGTATACATTTTTTATCTTCTCAGACCTAGATCATGGTGTTTCTATTTTTCTGTGAATTGATGTTTAAGCCATTTCTGTTTTTAGGTCCACACAAAGTCTGGCTTTATTAACTTGAGGCCATCTGATTTTTACATGCCATTTAACCCTAGAAATACTGTATCATATCTGATGCACAAATGTCTAAATGATCAACATGATCAAAACCTGTTGCACACAATCTACTACATGCCTTCTGTCATCTGATTGATAGACTTTATTTTTTTTAGCAAGTAAAAGGCCTTTTAGTAATTGTATAAACGTCCACGTTCAGCTCATTCTTCACATGTATTTTTGCTGTGAATCTTTACTGATTTTTATCAAGTAATCATAAGAATAACTTTCATATTTTAAGATGAACACTTACTGGACAAAAGCAACTCAGCCTTACTTGATTATCGAAATCATTTTTGATTCATCATGTTGATCACGCTTATTTGTTCATCTCTCAATCGTCAATGTGTTGCATTGCATTATATGTTTTGATCATATAACTAAGCATTTAAATATCATCTAACATGTATTATTGGGAGATATTGAGTGACGACTTTTATATGATGATGAAATTTATATAATTTTATGTAAGTTTTATACATAAGTTTTATGTATCTACTATACTGTTTAATTGATTTACATTACAGGCTATCAAAATTTCATCACTTTTTGGCCATATAAATATCTGCATATTTAATTGTTTTTTTTCTTCATATTCTCACTATATCATAATATCTGTGCCTTAAAAGCCTGTTCTTGATACTTAAGGTAGGCTAAGCAATTTTGGAAAGGCTAGCAAATAGCAAGTAGTCAACACACAGGCAAGCAATCCAAACAAGCAACAAGGCAGGAAACACAGGCAAAAGGGTAATCCAAGAGACAGGCAAGAAATCCAAATACCAAGAGACATAAAACCAGGGAGAATGCTCAGAATTGCAGAGTAACAATTGGCAAGACTTGTGACAGAGAAAACACAGGGCTTATATAGGCAGAGGTAATAAGAAACAGGTGAAAACAACCAGGCATGATGAGTCCGGGCATTGGATTATGGGAAATGCAGTCCAGATTTGAGTGGCAAATGTATGTTTATAGGTATATATATATATATATATAATATTATTTCTATTATTTCATATGCCAGACTTTACAGGGTTAAGCACAGAATAGCATAAATTCTAACAAATAAACAACATAAATAAATCTAAACTTAATAGTTTTAACAACACACATTTTAAAATCAACATGAAATCAGAATAACTCCTTTTAAGTCCAAAATACATGATCCTGATCTTATCATGCATGATCGTGCTCTTCAGAATGTTAAATGTTTGTCTTCATATATTTTCTCTTTTTTCCTCTCGATTTTTTTCTTTTCAGCTGATGTCATCAGTTTTTCTTATTTTTCGTTATATGGTCATATCGAGACCACTTTCACAATCCCTTGAACTTGCAGTGGATGAAATCAAACCTTATCCTATATATATATTTTTTTTCATTGCAGAAGTGGATTCGTGTTGAATTTAATAGCATTTTATTAAATGCAAAACAGAGATGTATTGTTTGCTGTGAATGTTATGAATGCAGATTACATTTATAACCCAATTGACTTTACGTTGTTATGAGCTGAATAATTTCTGCTGTAGAAGTTGATTCTTGTTTAAGTTGTTGTTTAAGACACATGAGACACATCTGTATTAGGCGCACTGCTGTAATGTAGGCATTATGTCTAAGACCAAATCAATATTTGTCACAGTGGTATTTTCAGTAAAACACTGAGGACATTACGTGGCCTGAACACTAATCAGGGTGGGAGCAACGAACTCCACTGGAACATATGAAATTACAATAAGCACCATAATTAATGTAACGTAACCGAAAAAGCTATAATAAACAGCAATATGGGCCTGCATATGGCTTTATTAGAGCGTGCTAGAGCGTGTAATGTGCCACACAGGGACGCTAGACAACATGCTATCTGACGAAATTATGAGATGACAACTTTTCAGAATAGCATGCTTTTAGTATTTCAGCAGTATGTTGTATGTATTGCATGTGCTGGTAAATGTGTTTTGAGAGCATAGCATAGTATTGTGAAAGGAATTGCATGAAAATAAGTCTTTATCAATCAATAATCTGTCTCATAATTCTGTCTCATAATAATAATTTGTGTAAAAAAAAAAAAAAGGAATAAAACGGTGTTTTACAGCCACTAGTGGTCATTTCAGCTTGAAGCTGCAGTGAATTGTATGCATAGACTGTATAAAAACACACTCTAAAAAATGCTGGGTTGTTTCATTTCATTTGATTTGTCCGTGAAGTCACCCGTAGATTTCCGAAGAGCGTTTTTGATGCTCAAAGTGGGCGGAGCGGGCCGTCACCATCTTGGCAGCGCATCACTTCCTGATAATTGAAAATGGACAAATGGAGCTGGTTGCTGAAACCACGCCCACCTAGCTCGACGGCGGTGACAGCAGCGGCAATCCACCTGTCACTCAAGTGGCCACGCCCTTAATTATGCAGTACTTTAAGGCTTAATATAATTTAAACGGATGAGTTATAAAAAAATTCACCCCCCTCACAGTTGTCATGAAGGGCAAAATTAGCTATATAGACCAAAACCAGTTTTTGTATCAGGCTGTAAACATATTTTTTTCTGCTGTAAAGTTGGGCATTTTAACATGGGGAGTCTATGGGACTGACTCCCTTTTGGAGCCAGCCTCTAGCGGCCAGTCGATGAATTGCAGTTTTAGTCACCTCAGTGTTGGCTTCACGAGAGAGACCGGAAGGTTGCCTCTCGATTGTATGTAAACGTGCATTATTAGTGAAAAGTTTAAAATAATTATGATTTTTTTTAAAGTTTTTTTTGTTTTGTTTAAAGAAGTCTCTTCTGCTCACCAGTGCTACATTTATTTGATAACAAATACAGTAAAATACATGTGAAATATTTTTAGACTTTCAAAGAGCTGTTTTCTATGTGAATACATAGTAAAACGTAATTTATTTCTGTGATCAAAGCTGAATTTTCAGCATCATTACTCCAGTCTTCAGTGTCACGTGATCCTTCAGAAATCATTCTAATATGCTGAATTGCTGCTCAAGAGACATTTCTGATTATTATCAATGTTGACAACAGTTGTGCTGCGAATATTTTTTGTAGAAACTGCAACATATTACTATTCAAATGTTTGGTGCATGAAAGATTTTTTAAGTGAATTAATAATTTTATTCAGCAAGGAGGCATTACATTGATCAGAAGTGACAGTAAAGACATTTAAAATGTTACAAACAATTTGTGTTTTAAATAAATGCTGTTCTTTTGAACTAAAAATGCATCACAGATTTCTCAAAATATTAGGCAGCAAAAATTGTCATCAATGATGATAATAAGAACCATTATTAATAACTGAGCCCCAGTAATTGAGCAGCAATTCAGCATATTAGAATGATTTCTGAAGGATCATGTGACACTGAAGACTGGAGTAATGATACCGAAAATTCAGCTTTGATAACAGGAATAAATTGCATTTTAAAATATATTAAAATAGAAAGCAGTTCTTTTAAATTATAAAAAAAATATTTCACAATATTACTGTTTTTACTGTATTTTTGATCAAATAAATGCTTTTTCCAATAAGCTATGGTGCAATAAACTGAGCAATATTCATTAAATAATAAGTTTTGTATTGCATTCTGAACACAGTCAAACTGTTTGAAAGAAGCAGTTAGGCTGATTTCTCATTACCAGAAGAGAAGGAAGAGCAGACATGGTCTCTTTTGCCCACAGCTCTCACTAGCAGCTATTAACATCACACACTTACACTACAGCACAGCACAAGGGCGATATGGATACGGCCCTTACCGAAGTCAAGCAGATTTGGGTTTGAGAGAGTCATGTCGGACTTAAGAATTGATTAAACGCTCGCAGGCGGCCCTCGGGCTCGTAATATCAGAGTTTAATTGGAGCTGTCAGATGGTAAATTAATCCGACCTCCCGTAAATCTGTGGAGATATTTCCGATGAAGGACCAACTGATGTATGACAGAACGGTCACGTTAGCTCCTCTGCCTCGAGCCAACACCAGAATAAATCACAACATCGTCTGTTGTTCATTTATTTTTAAACCCACTTTAACCGCATGGTGCACACTTGAGGAGCTTCTGGGCACTTAAAACATCTAAAAGCATGCTAAAGTCTCAAGGATTTGTCATTTAGACACGTGAAAATGGAGAATTAAAAAGTAAAGAGGCCAGAATTAAAACGGGCTCTCCACCAAAGGAGAATCCTGCTGGTATATTCCTTTTAGAAAGTCAGAATTTCCAACTTATGTCTTGCAAAAGTGCAAAAGAACAGCATTTGAAATAGGACCTACAACCCACAAATCTGATTTCAGTCTTATCAAGATGTGATTTATCATTTATCCTCCAGAACACTTGCAAAGATAATGGTAGCCAGTGCTGGGTAGTTGCTGATTATATGTAATTTGGATTACATGATCAGATTTCAACGATTATATTGCATTTTAAAATGCTTATACCCAAACAGCAAAAAAATATATATATATTTTTTAAAAATATAATTCCAAATATTCAACAACAAAAAAAAAAGTTTCTAAATATATATATGTTTCGAAATATATTTACATAAATATATTTTCTACCAATGTATTTTTGGCCATTTTTTGTATGTTTTAAATATATATTTTAAAAATATAGGTATATATTTTTAAAGCTATATATTTAAATCCAAGAAAATACATTTGCAATATGTTGCATCTGAGAAAAAAAAAACTTATTTGTTGTCTATGATGCGTGTGAACATATAACACATTTGAATAAAATTCAGCAAGTAACATTCTTTACAATGTTCCAAAAAATACCATATACAGTATATGCAAATACTATAAATGTAAAAACAAATACTTTAATAATTTAGTCTAAAAATAGGGTAATGTAAGATTGGAAATGTATTTTCTTGCCCCATTTTGAAATATATTTTTGCATATAAAAATTCAAAAATAAAATTCAAAAATATATTTCATTGAGCTTCACTGTTTACAACGTATATTTAGTGTATATTTTTACACCGTTTTAATACACAGAAGCAGCATAAATGTATTTAAAGGAATCACTATCATGGGAAACACTGTATCAAATGCTGAATGTTGATTCTCCATCACAGCAGACAGAAAACAATGCATGCACTGACTACTCTGACGTGTTGTGTAAAGAATCAGAGCGAGATTAGAAGTGCTTAAGGACATGAGCAGAAATAAAATAAAAGCATCAGATATTATTTTATTATAACTGCACCATTTTAACTGCAATTGTAATGATTTTTTTTTTTTTTAATTTTCATGCATTTATTTATTTTATCATGGATTGAGCATGCAATTAAAACAATTTTGATAAGCACACACTTTTAATTTGCATCTTTGCATGAAATTGGCCATTTCTCATTGCAAGCTGTTCCCAAAATCCTGCTCAACTCCAATAGAAAATGAATTGACATTTTTAGAGTAGGATTCATCAAACATCCACTAATATTACTCATTTCAGACTGATGAAATACATGAGTCTGATATTTTACAGCCTCTGCTTTGAGATTGAAATAAACCATGCATTATTTATTAGCACTTCTTTCTTGTTTGTTTTAAAAAATGCTCTTCTATAGTTACTGCAAAACTTTATTTTCCAATGCTTAGATCTAACACAACACTGTGAAATTCATGGCCACGTTTAGAATAACATACTGTAGTCCTGCACATTACCCAGCATGCATTGCATTTATGATTTAATTGTCTGGATAATTTAGCCAATCAGTAAAAGTGGGCAAAATGAGTGTTTACAGCTGCTTGTTTTGTGAATTGCCATAGTGCTCTGATAGTAGCATTGGAGTGTTATATACTGTATTTGTGTTTATAACAAAATCTGCTTGAATATATTTCTATATAGTACATACGTGTACACTACAGCATGTACATTTTTATATGCATATCCGAGTCATTTACTAAATATGCCTAAATAAAGCAAACTGCATTGAACACTGTATCCTGCAGTGCAATGCACTCAACTTGACCTTCCATTTTCAGTGTGATAAATGAACCGTATTAATTAGATATATTTTTATTGACTCAATGTTAGATATGTCAGCCAAAAAAAGTCTATTTTACTCCAAATTGAATGAAAAATGCATAAAACGGTGCATAAAACACTAGGAATTGATCACAAGAGCTAGATGAAAGTGAGCGAATCACAGGAATGTTTTCTTTGCTTTTACGAGAGCGACAGCTCTCATCAAAACAGTTTGACGTCTTTATGCAAATGTGAAGTTCAAATAGTATGTGCTCATAAGCTTGTAAATACAGCTCATGTGGTTTATGTGTTTGCCTCATTAAACTTTTAATAGATGGGTCTGCAAAATATTAATCGAATGAATCACTGGTTGAATAAATTAACAGTAAAGGTGTTTTAAGCTATTTTGCCACACCCTCTCTCTGCTAAACCTCGCCTCCAAAGACATTTCAGCCAATCCTGAACATACAAAGTTTGCATTCATGCATTTAGCAGATGCTTTTATCCATAAAATCATCCACAGGACGTTTATTTCTTTGATTTCTGCCAGGTTGCAGCATATTGTGTGCTATTCCATAAAAATGATGAAATCTGCCATCTAGTTGATCAGCATTTGTTTTTTACGGTTTCTAATTTGTTTGCATTTTATTTCGTGATTTCACTCAAATGGAAAGCAAACCATGGAGCTTGTGTCAGAGAGCTTACTAGTGTGACTCTCTCCATTGATAACCGCAACGACTATTCAGCAAAACATGAAAAATGACAAATCAAAGCGCATGAAATACAACAACTAAATTGCAACTCTGACAATTGGACACGCTTCCTGTTTATTAGACCCATCCTGCCGAGAGTTATTTTATAAAGTGGTGGGCACAAAATCTCATCATGTGCATAATTACACACAATCCATTATTTGTTGTCTGAGGTTAGTCATTTGGGTGTTTTAAAGGGGTCATGGAATGCATTTTTATTTATTTTTTATGGTTTTTCCTGAGTTTCTCTTTTTTTTCCTCAAAAAGCAATCGTAATTTAGATAGAAATAGCCATTTTCTACCTTTAATTTAGCCTCTGATTTGAATGGGGCATGTCTGCTGTGAGATTCAATAGAAACGATCACTGCTGTGACTGGCTAACATCTTTGCATATGAAATGATCATTGTATGTGGAACTGTCTCAAACTTTTACAGTTTTGAGTAAAACACAGTCAAGTCTACTGAGCACACGATGCAATGATCGAAAAATGAACTCCAACTCCTCATAACTAACACAATGAAAACACGATGTAAATAAGAGATACTAAATACTTTTAGTAGATTTTTATGCAAATCCGCGACCAGGCTGTGAGACATTGATACGTCTCTTGTCCGAAAGACGGGTGCAGTAGAAATTGTGATCTCCCAATTGCCCAGCCACTCTAAGCCAGGTTCTGAAAGCAGATCAAATGGCTCTCCATCGATCGCTGCCCTTTAATGCGTCTTCGCCTCGAAAGCAAAGACCAAAAATATGCCTCTCGACGGCTGTCTTACGAGGACCACGAGGACCTGAATTGGTGTACGGGGCTCATCTGAGAAAGTCTACTTCAGCTAATGCTGTCATTGAGGGAAGCGCGCTTGTGTAACTGAGCCGCCATCGCAACGCCAAGTGTTTCGTCTCATCCATGCAAAACAAAACCGGCAGAAGCAAACAACAACAACACAAGTGCGTCGTGTGGAAGGCAGCCAGAAAACTCTCACAGCTCAGATAGGCTTCTGGAGTGGCAGCGCTTGTATTTGAAGTTTTATAGAGAGAATTATGTTGAAGATCAGTGTTGAATGTTCAGGGTTCGAATAAATATTAGCTTCAAGAGCTTTATTCTGCTCTCTATGACATGATCAGCAGTAAAAAAAAAAACAAGCCACTGTTGTGGAATGAAAATTAAACACGTGTTTGGAATAGCATACTACTATTTCTACAGTATAATGTGCACAGTATGAACATTTTTTATATGCATACTTAAATGGAACACTATTTTTCTACTTACTGAATATTGCACACATTTGCAATACAATTTTTAAAATGCAATGCATTTTGCACTGATTAACATTTAAGAAGGTAGTATACAACATTATTATGACATAACCTCATCATGCTGAGTACCATCATCTAAAACTGTATTTTCAGACCAGAAAAATTGCACATTTTGACAAAAACTGCACATCAATAGTAGTATACTAGTATGCTGTATTGTCGTTTAAAATCATGTCTGATGTCACTTTGGAGTCAAGTCCAATGCATTGCATTGTGGGATACAGTATTGCACGTATTGAACGCTTTTTTTTACTGCACATCTGGGCATTTAATGTGTGCTGAAATATGCTTAGTACACACAAGATGCATCATATATGCTGCAAAAATAGTTAGATAAGTATGATAGTATTCTGTCCTGCAGTTGAATATCATGTCTGATATCATTTGTTTCATATGTCATTTTGGAAATGGAAGGTCAATTGCAGCATTACATTGTGGAATGCTGTATTGCATGCATTGAGCTCTTTCTTTATTGCACAATTTGGCACTTTGTGGTTCTTGTGCATACTGAAAATTTCCTTAGTATGCACAGTATGCATCATATCTACTGCAGAAACTGTAAGAGTAATCTGATAGTATGCTCTCCTGCGATTGAAAATCATGTCTAATAACACTTCCAGTTCATTCGTCATACTGGAAATGGAAGGTCAAATCCAGTGCATTGGATTGTGGGAACATAGTATTGTTTTTTTTATTGCACATTTTGAGAAAAACTGCACACCTTGGTACTTTATGAATACAGAAAATGTGCTTACTATGCACAGTATGCACAGTTACTCCAAAGATAGTAAGAATAGTATTATAGTATGCTGTTCTGCGGTTGAAAATCATGTCTGATGTCACTTCTGGTTCATTCATCAACTTGGAAATGGAAGGTCAAGTGAAGAGCATTGCATTGTTAGATACAGTATTACATGCACTGAGCTCTTTTTTTTTACTGCATTTTGGCAAATTACACATTTTGATGAAAACTTCACATGCATACTGAAAATTTTCTTAGTGTGCACAGTATGCATCCTATATACTGTAGAAATAGCATGTGTATTTTAATAGTATGCTGTCCTGCGGTTGAAAATCATGTCTAATGTCACTTACGGTTCATTAATGATATTGAAAAAGGAAGGCCAAGACCAGCACATTGCATTGTGGGATACAGTACTGAATGCACTGAGCACTGTTTTTACTGAACATTTTGACAATATATATAGAAAATGCATAGTATGCATCATATATACTGCAGAAATAGTAAGGTTAGTATGCTGTCCTACAGTTGAAAATCATGTCTAAATCATGTCCGGTTCATTCCTCATCTTAGAAATGGAAGGTCAAATTCAGCACAATGCATTGTGGGAACATAGTATTGAATGCATTGAGCTCTTTTTATTGCACATTTTGGCAAATTGCACATTTTGACAGAATTGCACATCTTGGGACTGTATCCATACTGAAAACTTCCTTACTATGCACAGTACGCAGTATACTACAGAAACTGCACAGTTAGTATGATAGTATGCTGTCTTGTGGTTGAAAATCATGTCACTTCCGGGGATTTTGTCATATTGTAAATGGAAGGTCAAGTGACGAGCATGGCATTGTGGGATATAGTATTGCACACAGCTTGCTCTGGTCCTGTTTGTGCAGAAACAGTAAGAGCAGTATGTTAGTATGCTATTCCGAACACAACCTCCCTCTTTGTTTTTTTAATTCTCTCGCGTCTTCATCTCTCTCTATCTCTTACCGCGGTCTGACAGCGTGCCTCCGCCGCCACCGCTGCTGCTGCTCCTCACCCCTCCCAGAAACCCTAGAGCTCTCACTCTCCTAAGCAGGTGTTCGTTGATTTCTTCTCCCCGAGGTAACCGGGTTTTGTTCTTAGCGCCAGTGCCGAATTAAACTGACGGAGCAGACTCCTGGGTAGCAGCCCGCGTAACCTCCCCCGCCCCGCGCCCTCCGGCCTGCTCACATTTCCCCGTCTCTCCTCCTTAAGGACGGCGCCAAATGCCCAGAGCAGGACACTTCCGCCCACGTTCTCTCCCCCTGTGACATGGCACTGCGCGCCGGCCCAGACATGCACGCTGCAGCATGCATTCAGAATGAGCATGCCATGCTCCGCATCAGTGTCAGGTAGATAATTCTGAAAGAAAGTTTCATTTATCAATGTCAAAGAGAAGATGGTTGCTGAAGACCCACAGGGACGCGTACACTATATATCCTGCGTGTTTGGTTAGTTCAGCTGAGACAGGAAGTGATGCGGGGCCTGATGTAACGACCAAGAGCTGAGGAAACTGTAGCATAGGACTTCAAAGTCAACATGAAATCAAAATATAATTTTTTTTTTCCTAATACATGGTACTGGTTTTTAACATGTAGAATATCACCTTGCACTCAAAGGACAGTAATATCAGATATTAGATAAATATTAATATATTTATTATTATTATTTTCAGAATGTATCATTCACAGTACATCAGCCCCATATATCAGATATTTACCTGTAATTGTTTCTGCACATTCTAAGATTTTGATTATCATCTTGCACTCAAAGGACAGTAATATTTACAACTTTTTAAGATAATTTATTATATCATTTATATATTTTCAGCAGTTGATATATTATTTTCAATTCTTATTGTGCATGATTCCCTAGAAAAGTCAAAAATTAGTGTGTCCCATGTTGGTTTTATTAATTAAAGATGATGATGATTAGTGATAAAGCTTACCAAGTTCTACAACTAAATATTATTTAGCTGGTTGATGTACTTATAATCAAACTACATTCTGTGGCAGCATATGAATGATGAAGCATCAATTACACATGCACTGCTCTTTATTTGTTGCAGCATAGGGTTAAAAAGCATCAAGAAGTGAAAAAGTAATGATAAATAATCAGAACTATTTATAATATTTGCCATTTACCAGTTATTGGCCAAAACATGAAAATGAATCAAGCTAAATAAATATAAACTAAATGCATATTAATTCTGAATGGTAGCATTTCTTTGTTACATATCCAACACTTTTAGTCAACAAGTTTCTGATATTTACCTTTAATCGTTTCTGCATATTTTAAGATTTAGATTAAAAGGATAGCAATAGATTTAACACTTCAAGAGCATTTTGTATGCCTGTTTTCAGCATTTAAGCTTTATTTTCAATTCAAACAATAGGAATGCAAGGTTTTTCATACATTATCATGTTTTCATGCCCAAATTCACTTGCAGCACACATTTTACTTTGTAATATTTTCTTTTCTTTTTTTAAAGGAGTACTATTTTGTAATATCTGCCATAGCTGTCTGCCATGTATTTTGCACAAAATATTGTGTATAGGCCTATATATTACCTCACTGCTCTATCTATCTATCTATCCATCTATCCAATTACAATATATGCAATCGACCTTAACATGAAAATAAATCAAACCTATTCAGTGGTGGCCATTTCTCTGTAACATTTCCTACAGTTCCACATTTCCTATAGTCACAAGTTTTGCAGAAAAAACAGCAAAAGATTCAATTATTGGGAAGCGTTCAGCGCATGTTCAGGAGTCATTAATAAGCTCGTTCCATTGTGACACACCACAGCGCTTAAGCATAGAAAAATTAAACAAAAGGCAAATGAGATCTAAATGCCAGCACGAGCACGAATGTGCTTTTGCTCAAAAATTCAATTTGCAATGCGTTTTCAGCACTTTGGATGGACAAAAAGAAACTCCGTTCTGTTCGCTCCATTTTTCAAGCAGACAGCGCGACTTGATGCGTTTAACGTTCACTTTAATCTGGCTGTTTTGAAACAGACTCAAACCGTTTTCCACAAATCCGTCAAAATGAGCCACGGATGCGTTTGCGTGGTACCACGGGGCCTTGTCTTTGGGCCGGAGCGTGTGAGGTTTTCTGTGAATCTGGTAACAGTTTAACTGATGTATTGATCTCGGACTGCTTTGGGTTTTGGGCTTTTATCCAAGATAGAAATGGGGTAAAACTGACAGGTCTTGGGGGATGCGGACCTCTGCGCTGACAGAGCTGGAAGGTTCGATGGTAAAGATTTCTGCTGGAGTTTATCGAGCGGATTTCGGTCTCTCTGTCTCGTGGTGGGGCTGTGCATCGATGGATATGTGGAGAGGGAATTGCATCCGGAGAACTGAGAAGTATGTAGACATTACATGAACAGATTGAAGACATCAGCATCAGTTAAAAGGACCGTGCATTACGTTGCATGATGTGTTTCGTAGGAAAGATCAGTGTTTACTGCGCGGTGGGTTTACGCACCATATAGGCTGGTAGACTACACGTGTAATCAATACAAAAGCGTGTGTAAAATTAGGTACAAAATCCCTTAATCTGTTTGCAAACGAAGCCAAATCTGTATCTCACGACACCAGCTAAGTCAATAGACGATGTGAACTAAGTGGAATTAATGATCCGTTTAAACAAATTCAGTCCATGAACCACTCCAACCTTTTTTGCATACTCTACACAGCCGCAGGTTCCCTTAGATCAGCATGTATTCCTGTTTTTGCTGGTTCATGCTGAGCTGTGCTGGTCTAGGTGGTCACTAACTGGTCAACCGTGCTAGTTTTGCTTGTTAAAGGGATAGTTCAACCAAAAATGAAACCATTTTGTGTATATACAACTGTTCAGAAGTTTGGGGTCAGGAACATTTTCTATCTTTTTTTTGTTTGTTTTTTAAGAAATACTTTTTTTTTTATTTGGCAATGGTGTATTAAATTGATCAAAAGTAACATTAAAGACCTTTAGAATGTTTTAACATTTCTATTTCAAATAAATGTTTTACTTTTGAACTTTCTATTTATCAAATAATCCTGAAAAATATGAAGCAGCACAACTGTTTTCAACATTGACTGATAATAATCAGAAATGTTTCTTGAGCAGCAAATCAGCATATTAGAAGTAGGAGTAATGCTGCTGAAAATACAGCTTTGATCACAGCAATAAATTATATTTTACAACATATTCATATATAAAAGTTATTTTAAATAATAATAAAAATATTTCATAATAATACAGTTTTTTTACTGTATTTGTAATCAAATAAATGCAGCCTTAAATGTGAAAAAAAAAAGACAAACCCAAAACTTTTGAATGGTGTCTAATAGTATATTCAGTATTGGATATTTATTGCATATTTTTCTGCATATTTTAAGATTTAGAATGTCATCTAGCACTACTTTAAATAGACAGCAAAAGATTATAACCAAAGCAAATGATTATGAGATTGTGATTATATTTTCAGCATTAAGCATGTTATATTTTCTCTAGCAGATATAGGAATATTTATTTATATACTTTTCATTATAATTTCGTTATGCTTAAATTTCACTTTTAGCTACAAATTATTTAGTTTAATTTTCAGTGTTTTTATTTTCTTTTTAAAAAGGTCTATATGTGACGCTGGAGCACAAAAGCAATCTCAAGTCACTGGGGTATATTTGTAGCAATAGCCAAAAGTACATTGTACACTCTAAAAAATGCTGGGTTGTTTCAACCCAACTTTGGGTCAAATATGAACTAACCCAGCCGTTGGGTTAAATTTTTACATTAAATTTTTAACCCAAAAGTTGGGTTAGTCCATATTTGACCCAAAGTTGGGTTGAAACAACCCAGCATTTTTTAGAGTGTATGGGTCAAAATGATTGATTTTTCTTTTATTCCAACAATCACTTGGATATTAAGTAAAGATCATGTTCCATGAAGATATTTTGTAAATTTCCTACCGTAAATATATTAAAACTTAATTTTTGATTAGCAATATGCATTGCTAAGAACTTCATTTGAACAACTTTAAAGGTGATTTTCTCAATATTTACATTTTTTTGTACCCTCAGATTCCAGATTTTCAAATAGTTGTATCTCGGCCAGATATTGCCCTATCCTAACAAACCATACATCAATGGAGAGCTTATTTATTCAGCTTTCAGATGATGTATAAATCTCAATTTCTAAAAAGTGACCCTTATGACTGGTTTTGTGCTCCAGGGTCACATATACAGTACTGTATTTATAATGTCTGCCTTTGATCAGTTATTGACCTTAACATGAAAATAAATTGTCCATAAATGTTATCCAACTGTATTACTGTTCATCTTAAGTCATATGATAGTTTTATGTGAGAAACAGACAACATTTTTCACTGATAATCTTCTTCTCTGCTTTAAATAATGACTGAATTTTTGGCTGAACTATTCCTTTAAGTGGTAATGGTGGTAACCAGGCATGCTGTCTTTTCAATAAGGAAGCTCAAATCTCCCTTCTTGCATGTGAAATTCAGAGCGATCCGTCTTGTTCTTGAGTAAACGGTGACCAGGTGGTTGAAGTCAGTGCGCCGTGGTGCTGTGGATGTGACAGGTGGCCGAAGGGCAGGTATGAAGCCACGATCTGAACTCGGCTGAGAGCGGAGGGGGCTTCACACGGCCCAGCCGGAGTTAATGGGATCAGACGTGGAAAAAATGGATCTATCTGCCAGTTAATGTTGAATCCGCTCCAGCCTCAGGCTTCAACCATCTGATAATTTTGGACTGCCTTTCTTCATCATCAAGGTGTCAGAAGGAAGAGCCTCTGTAAATATTTAATTGGTTTGCGGTATGACACCCACTTCACGTCTTTTTAACAAATTTTTGCTGTGGTCTTTTGCTATGCCACCCCAGTGACTTTTGGTCAACTGTAATATTGCAATTCAGGGGAGGCAGAAATTAACAAAACAATGAAACTGTTAAAATGAACAATTTTAATAATAAAATAAATAAAAATAAAAAAATAATGATGTCATTAGGTAACGTACCTTCATTTGTAAAGTTATTTATTTATTTATGTACATACTTTATGTCTCTTTATATATTGGATGATTCACTAAATAGATATTTCCACATGTTGTTTTAATATGTATAAAAATAAAAACAAATAAAAAGTAATCATGCATTATTTTGCATTTGTAATTGTATTTATTTATATATTTATTTATTTGTTTTATATATTTTATATATTCTCTTTTGGTTTTTTCATTATATAGTTATTTCCACATGTTTTTTTTTTTAATATGTATAAAATAAAAACAAATACAAAACATTCAAATGAGATTAATTAATTTCTTATTTGTAAAGTTTATTTATTTATATTTTTTTATATAAATGTATATTTTATATATTCTCTTTTGGATAATTCACAAAATAGATATTTCCATGTGTCTTTATTCTTATTTATAAAAAAAAAAATAAAATATTTAATCCAATGAGATTAAGTACTTTTTATTTATAACGTTATTTGCTTATTTATTTATTTTAATATAAATTTGCATATTTTATAAATTCACTTGTGGATCATTCACTAAATAGATATTTCCATGTGGTTTTTAAATGGGTATATATATAAAAAAAATCAAATCAGATTTACTTTTTACTTTTTACTTACTTTTTACTTTTCATTTATTTATTTGTTCACTCATTTATTTTAATATAAATGTACATATTTTATATGTTCTCTTTTGAAAGATGCACTAAATGGATTTATCCACATGTTGTTTTAATATGTATAAAAATAAAAACAAATAAAAAAATAATCATGCATTACATTGCATTTGTAATTGTATGTATTCATTTATTTTAATTATTTATATATTTTATATATTCTCTTTTGGTTGATTCTTTATATAGTTATTTCCACATGTTTATATATATATATATGTGTGTGTGTGTGTGTGTGTGTGTGTGTGTGTGTGTGTGTGT